>NC_092088.1:29888741-30093014 GCF_045679555.1 Salvelinus alpinus
AAAACTCCTTGATCTTCTCACAAAGATAAGTTTGTCTAGCTGTGTCCAGTCCAGGTGGTGCTTGTACAGGCAGACCATCTATGGGAGGAAGGATGTCAGCGTTGCGCAGCACCTGAAACCTGGTCCCGACTGAGTCCGAACGCTCCGAACGCAACACCAGGCTCCAGAGCATCGAAGCTGTAAAACAGGAAATAACCCAAAAAATGTAGAAGACATTATAACCTTGCACAACATTAATTCACCTCCCACGTTAAGATAAGAAGAATAAACTCATACAATGCAATGGAAATGATATTAACCTGAAGAGCTGGTACTGCTGGATCTGTGGCAGTGGCCTGAAGTACAGAGTCAGGTTTTGTCGCCAGACATAGCTTTCCACCAGCACCGTACCATCCTCCAGTCCAACCAGCTGTGGGATGTTGACCCCTGTCACAGTGCTGTCCTTCACAACACCAGCAATCTCAGACAAAGTGTTCACTGGGAAATGGCATTCTGAGATATCACCACACATATATCATACACGTAATGTTAGCTATCAAGCCAGCCATCTAACGTCAGCTAGCTAGCTAACAGTAAGCTTTAACTTGGGGTCTTTTGTTTAGACATGTAGCTAGCTAGCTAAACAATTAACCATAATCCCAATCCATAGAGTACTAGAAATACAAACCAATTGTCATAGCTAGCTAAAGTTAACCAAATAGGTTCGATGTTAGCCATTAGGCAATAACTAGCCATGTGAAATGGCATTCTGAGATAACATTAACGTAAACTCACCCCATTCCGTACAAATGTGCGCAACCGTGACATTCAAACGAGGCTGCAAAGAAAACTAATGGGACTGTAGCGACTGTGTTGACTTCAAATTCTGGGGTGTGAACTACGTTTCTATTCAAGCATTGATCGACATGGTAATGGCTCTATAGCATTGGAGAAAAGTAGAAAAAACTGACCCTCCGTTACATCGTGACGTGTCATGCCGTAACGTACAGCACGCATAACGCAGCTATTTCTGTCTTACAATCTCTCTCCACCAGGTGTAGCACTTCTCTCATCGTTTAAAAACAAGAAATGGAAAGTGACGGGGGTAAGGGGGATACCTCGTCACTCTTTGCGTCATCACTGCAAGCGATCATGATTCTCAAAGCCGCTGTTACTTCTGAAGATCACTTTAGCACCGCCCTAAAAACACGATTCAAATTTGACAGAAACCTTCAAATAGGTATGTAATGACACATTATATAAACTCTTTATGGTGTTTTATGTACATTTTAGAGGCGATAAGGTGATACGTTGGACAGATCGAGTGAAAAAATTCAATTTTCCCATACATCTCCTCCTTCTCACTACCACACATTAGTTTCGCTTCCCCACCCGCGATTTTTTTAAAGACCCAACGGAGCTCATTGCCTTGAATTATGCAGAAACGGGCAGTGTGGAGGTCTCGGCATGAATTCTGTTGGAAAGGGAAGAAATTGTGCTTTACAATGGTATTGACATTACAGTTGATCTGGAAGTATTACGTTTTTTGTGCGTTAAAATAAGGTAAATTGTACGGACCAAGGCGATGTACAAAAGTGAGTGAGTTTACGTTACTACACATAGATCATAAAGGTAATGTTAGCTAGTGAGCCAGTCATCTAACGTCAGCTAGCTAGCTAACAGTAAGCTTTAACTTGCAATAAAAACAACTTTCTGACAAAATTAGAAACATATAATATCTGAAACTGTAACTAGATTCTTACCCGTATACATGGATGAACGTTTCACGGCAGACTGCAACCCCTTTCATTAAATAAGACGTCCTGTGTCGTTTTGGTTTTGTTTGTACAGCTTGCTTGGCCCGTTGCGTCAAGTCACTCTGGTTCACACTACTGACCGTATGCAATGCCATGAGAATCATCAACAGAGCTGGTTAGGCTGTTTTCATGTTATCCAGAGCGTTGGTGACTTTAACTGTGCTCCTGGCAACAATTTAATAACGATTTTTTTGCAGACTTTTACTGACACCGGCCATATCAAATAAAATAAAATAAAATTGTATTTGTCACATACACATGGTTAGCAGATGTTAATGCGAGTGTAGCGAAATGCTTGTGCTTCTAGTTCCGACAATGCAGTAATAACCAACAAGTAATCTAACCTAACAATTCCACAACTACTACCTTATACACACAAGTGTAAAGGGATAAAGAATATGTACATAAAGATATATGAATGAGTGATGGTACAGAACGGCATAGGCAAGATGCAGTAGATGGTATAGTGTACAGTCTATACATATGAGATGAGTAATGTAGGGTATGTAAACATAAAGTGGCATAGTTTAAAGTGGCTAGTGATACATGTATTACATAAAGATGGCAGGATGCAGTAGATGATATAGAGTACAGTATATACATATACATATGAGATGAGTAATGTAGGATATGTAAACATTATATTAAGTGGCATTGTTTAAAGTGGCTAGTGATACATTTTTACATAATTTCCATCAATTCCCATTATTAAAGTGGCTGGAGTTGAGTCAGTATGTTGGCAGCGGCCACTAAATGTTAGTGGTGGCTGTTTAACAGTCTGATGGCCTTGAGATAGAAGCTGTTTTTCAGTCTCTCGGTCCCCGCTTTGATGCACCTGTACTGACCTCGCCTTCTGGATGATAGCGGGGTGAACAGGCAGTGGCTCGGGTGGTTGTTGTCCTTGATGATCTTTATGGCCTTCCTGTGACATCGGGTGGTGTAGGTGTCCTGGAGGGCAGGTAGTTTGCCCCCGGTGATGCGTTGTGCAGACCTCACTACCCTTTGGAGAGCCTTACGGTTGTGGGCGGAGCAGTTGCCGTACCAGGCGGTGATACAGCCCGACAGGATGGTCTCGATTGTGCATCTGTAGAAGTTTGTGAGTGCTTTTGGTGACAAGCCGAATTTCTTCAGCCTCCTGAGGTTGAAGAGGCGCTGCTGCGCCTTCTTCACAACGCTGTCTGTGTGGGTGGACCAATTCAGTTTGTCCGTGATGTGTACACCGAGGAACTTAAAACTTTCCACCTTCTCCACTACTGTCCCGTCGATGTGGATAGGGGGGTGCTCCCTCTGCTGTTTCCTGAAGTCCACAATCATCTCCTTTGTTTTGTTGATGTTGAGTGTGAGGTTATTTTCCTGACACTACACTCCGAGGGCCCTCACCTCCTCCCTGTAGGCCGTCTCGTCGTTGTTGGTAATCAAGCCTACCACTGTAGTGTCGTCCGCAAACTTGATGATTGAGTTGGAGGCGTGCATGGCCACGCAGTCGTGGGTGAACAGGGAGTACAGGAGAGGGCTCAGAACGCACCCTTGTGGGGACCCAGTGTTGAGGATCAGCGGGGTGGAGATGTTGTTACCTACCCTCACCACCTGGGGGCGGCCCGTCAGGAAGTCCAGGACCCAGTTGCACAGGGCGGGGTCGAGACCTAGGGTCTCGAGCTTGATGACGAGTTTGGAGGGTACTATGGTGTTAAATGCTGAGCTGTAGTCGATGAACAGCATTCTCACATAGGTATTCCTCTTGTCCAGATGGGTTAGGGCAGTGTGCAGTGTGGTTGCGATTGCGTCGTCTGTGGACCTATTGGGTCGGTAAGCAAATTGGAGTGGGTCTAGGGTGTCAGGTAGGGTGGAGGTGATATGGTCCTTGACTAGTCTCTCAAAGCACTTCATGATGACGGAAGTGAGTGCTACGGGGCTGTAGTCGTTTAGCTCAGTTACCTTAGCTTTCTTGGGAACAGGAACAATGGTGGCCCTCTTGAAGCATGTGGGAACAGCAGACTGGGATAAGGATTGATTGAATATGTCCTTAAACACACCAGCCAGCTGGTCTGCGCATGCTCTGAGGACGCGGCTGGGAATGCCGTCTGGGCCTGCATCCTTGCGAGGGTTAACACGTTTAAATGTTTTACTCACCTCGGCTGCAGTGAAGGAGAGCCCGCAGGTTTTGGTAGCGGGCCGTGTCAGTGGCACTGTATTGTCCTCAAAGCGAGCAAAAAAGTTATTTAGTCTGTCTGGGAGCAAGACATCCTGGTCCGCGACGGGGCTGGTTTTCTTTTTGTAATCCGTGATTGACTGTAGACCCTGCAGCATACCTCTTGTGTCTGAGCTGTTGAATTGCGACTCTACTTTGTCTCTATACTGGGACTTAGCTTGTTTGATTGCCTTGCGGAGGGAATAGCTACACTGTTTGTATTCGGTCATGTTTCCGGTCACCTTGCCCTGGTTAAAAGCAGTGGTTCGCGCTGTCAGTTTTAATCGATGCTAATTGATGCTGCCATCAATCCACGGTTTCTGGTTTGGGAATGTTTTAATCGTTGCTGTGGGTACGACATCGTCAATGCACTTTCTAATGAACTCGCTCACCGAATCAGCGTATTCGTCAATGTTGTTGTTGGACGCAATGCGGAACATATCCCAATCCACGTGATCGAAGCAGACTTGAAGCGTGGAATCAGATTGGTCGGACCAGCGTTGAACAGACCTGAGCGCGGGAGCTTGCTGTTTTAGTTTCTGTTTGTAGGCTGGAAGCAACAAAATGGAGTCGTGGTCAGCTTTTCCGAAAGGAGGGCGGGGGAGGGCCTTATATGCGTCGCGGAAGTTAGTATAACAATGATCCAAGGTTTTACCAGCCCTGGTAGCACAATCGATATGCTGATAGAATTTAGGGAGTTTTGTTTTCAGATTAGCCTTGTTAAAATCCCCAGCTATGATGAATGCAGCCTCAGGGTGTGTGGTTTCCAGTTTACAAAGAGTCAGATAAAGTTCGTTCAGGGCCATCGATGTGTCTGCTTGGGGGGGGATATATAATGGCTGTGATTATAATCGAAGAGAATTCCCTTGGTAGATAATGCGGTCGACATTTGATTGTGAGGAATTCTAGATCAGGTGAACATATTCAACAGGTGTTGAGTGTTCGTAAATTCAACATTTATTCTGCGCTCTGAAACAGTTGTTGCAGTGTCATTCTATTGAAATGGATACTTGCATATTGGAGTCTTTTGTTAAGTTTACCTACGCAATACGTTTACCTACGCAATACGTTAGACAGGATTACCTACACATACTGACCAGCTCAAATAGTCAGAAGAGTGCTATATGGCAGACCAATCCAAACTCATCTCTCGGCATGTCCAGACCACTCATTATCTCAGCCAAATATGCTGTCTTTTTCTATGGCTTAACCAACTAGGCTTGTAATTTAATTGAGTTATTAAGGCACATGAAAGTTCACATGTTCGAAATGGAATTTCTGCCAAAAAATGCATTTTGATAAAAAAAAAAATGTAACGTTCAAGCGACTCTCCTGTGAAGTAGTGACCCGCGACATACGCATAGTTTCCTGAAATGGGTCACAATTTCATAAATGTGTCAAGTGCAGCGTCACTACATCCGATGGATCTGGATACTGCTTTTAATCACATTTCTGGATTATTAGTAAAGATGTGATGAATACATGTTGATGATTTAATTCCTGTGCTATTTGTAACTACCCTGGTAGGTTGACTGATAACCTGAACCAGGTTGCAGACACTGGTTACAGTTTGAACCTTTTTCTTGAGTGGGCAGCTTGATGAAAGACAGTCAATATACCTCTCTGTTGATATCACATACATTATCAAGCATTTCACACATGTTATCCAGATACTGACAGTTAGCACTTGGTGGTCTATAGCAGCTTCCCACAAGAGTGGGCTTCAGTTGAGGCAGACGAACCTGCAGCCATATTACTTCAACAGTGTTTAACATGAGATCCTCTCTCCTTCCTGTCACTCAAATTCAAATTCTCCATCCTGTTGGGTGTGGCCAATTCAATTCGAATTTCAACTCATGATGTGAATGGGAGTCAATTCCAAAATTCTGAATTGAGCCAAACCCTAGTTTGAGCAGGTCCCTGAACAGAGCAACATCAGTCACCCCTTAGAAAAATAAAATACCTTTCCTCAGGTTCCAGAACAGTGAAATAGCAAGAGATTCCCTTAAATAAATAATAATTAAATAAAAAACTTGAAAGTGAAAAAAAATACATATGGTTTTCAAACACACATATGAGCACATGTTTGAAAAATTCATGTGAAAAAATTGAAGAAAAAGGACATACAAATTCCAATGAGTCAGACACGTGGTTTCCAGACGTGTGAAGTTTCACATGGATTTTCACATGTTCATTTTTCACACACCTCAATATCAATTTATTTTGACATCACATTTTGTTCGTATAGATTAAGTATTTTGACTTTTTTCAGTGTATTTTGAACGCTTTCAGGCAACTAAATAAAAAAAGTGTGCACAATTTTCGCCTAAAATGACTTACCCAAATCTAACTGTCTGTAGCTCAGGACATGAAGCAAGGATATGCATATTCTTGGTACCATTTGAAAGGAAACACTTTGAAGTTTGTCGAAATGTGAAAGGAAAATAGGAGAATATAACACAATCGATTTGGTGAAAGATAATACAAAGAAAAAAACAACCGTTTTTTTTGTATTTTTTTGTACCATCATCTTTGAAATGCAGTTAATTAAAATGCATTCCATGAAGCTGGTTTAGAGAATACCAAGAGTGTGCAAAGCTGTCATCAAGGAAAAGGGTATATAAAATATATTTGGATTTGTTTAACACTTTTTTTGGTTACTACATGATTCCATATGTGTTATCCCATAGTTTTGATGTCTTCACTATTATTCTACAATGTCGAAAAGAGTAAAAATAAAGAAAAACCCTTGAATGAGTAGCTGTGTCCAAACTTTTGACTGGTACTGTACATGTTGACTGTACCACATAC
Organism: Salvelinus alpinus; assembly: GCF_045679555.1. Lineage (NCBI taxonomy): Eukaryota > Metazoa > Chordata > Actinopteri > Salmoniformes > Salmonidae > Salvelinus > Salvelinus alpinus. Next base: position 29,895,537 of record NC_092088.1, read on the forward strand.
TGTAAATGTTACAACAGTGAGTGCCGCATCCAACAGAATATAGATTCCAAATGAGTCAGAGGTCAAAAGTCGATCCAGATTTACTGCAACGAGATGACATCTCTCTATGAAACAAAACAGACCTGACTCTTATGATGATGTATGACATTGTGTAACAAGTCTGTGCCTGTATACCAAAAGGCATCCTATTCCCTATATAATGTGCTACTTTTGACTGGAGCCCCAGTTGGGACGCACCCTGTGTGTACCTTGCCAGATAATTCCACACGTATTCTGCTTTGTCATGGTTGACTGTAACAACAGATCAAACGGCAACAGCAGCTTTGGAAAGAAGCAAAGGAGTGATTAGTGTAAGGGGGGAAAGGGGGAAAAAGAGAAGGTATTTTCTAGGAATTACAGTTTATATTACTTTAATATAATAATGATGATATCATACTCATTATGATAGCATAGTTTAGATTATGTATTGGTCAAATCAAAGCAGCTGTTGGAAAACCCCATCATTTAAAATGTGTTCCTCTGCTCTTTCTGTCCTCCTCTCGCTCGCTCGCACGCTCGCACGCACGCACGCACGCACGCACGCACGCACGCACGCACACACACACGCACACACACACACACACACACACACACACACACACACACACACACACACACACACACACACACACACACACACACACACACACACACACACACAGAGAAAAGTGTTTGTTCACCTTTTACACTCTCTGCTGGTGGGAATCTGGTTGCATGTTGAAATTAAGGTTTATGATACCAAGACTATTGTGTTTCTGTTTCTCTGGTTTCAGTTTGTGACAACTGTTGATGTTAAAAGGGTTTAATAAATACATTTGGTTGATTAGATCTCTCGTGATATATTATATACAACTACTAAATGGATATTGATGAATTAACGTTGATGCATTTGCTTATCAATTCTCCTGTTCATGGTAACCTTCAATGTGAGATTTGAATTAGCAGGATAATAGTACTGTTAATTCAAACCATTTTCATGAACTCCTTCTTACACACAATTACCATAATGTTTGACCTCGGGTCGGGAAGGTTCATGTGCTTTTGAAAGCTGTCACTTAAGGTAAATTAAATTATGTGGTTTTCAGGAACAGCTCTACTCCTGCTCTACATCCATACCGCCACCTGCTGCGGCCCCCATCATGCTTTGCTGCTGTTGTTCTGTGGCAGAGAGGCAGACAGACAGAGGCTCTGGGAGTGATGCACACAATTATCTGCAGAGTGATGAAATTATATCTCCAACCCTAACAGATGGAGGGAGGAGGAGGAGGGGAGAGTCCATTCTACTTCCCTCTGGGATCAGGGGAAATTCTATTAGGCCCGATAATAAGGCCATTTGTCACCTCTCTCCTCCCTCCCTCCCTCCCTCCCTCCCTCCCTCCCTCCCTCCCTCCCTCCCTCCCTCCCTCCCTCCCTCCCTCCCTCCCTCCATGTCTGTCTATGTGTCCCTCCCTCCTCTCTCCCTCCCGTTTGGAGAAGCTATCTCTGGCTGTCTGCTTCTCTCTCTCTCACTTACATCCTTAGTAAAAACCCTTCTCTTTCTGTCTCTCTGATTCTCTTCCTTTCTTTCACTCTCTCTCCCCCTCCCTTCCCTCCCTTCCCTCACCTGTCCTCCTGTGCCATATGGTCTGATTAAAGTAAAAGCTATGGAAAGAGAGCGAGAAAGAGCAAGAGCGAGAGAGAGAGAGAAAGAGTGAGAGAGAGGGATAGAGAGTGAGAGAGCGATAGAGAAAAGCATAAATGAAATAGCAAAGGGAGGCTAAGAAAAAGGTAGTGAATGACTTAGGCTACTTATCTAAGGGCTCTTTAGTGGTTTCAACCCCAAATGTGGTGGGTCCCATCACTCAAACGCTCAATGTTTTACTGGGCACTTGATAACCATTTGACTTTCTATTTCCTTTGATATCAAATAAACTCTACTAATGTTAATTATATAAGCCACATCATCATTGACTGAACAGTAATAAACCATTTGTGGTCTGAAAGCAGGTGATTAAAAGTTAATGATGTTGATCTGCTCCAGGGAAGCACTGCATGCTTTTATCGTCCACATTGATTTAATTTTCAATCATGATCATTCATCTTAATAGTGCAAGAGGGGGGAAATTGCATTAAGGCGAAAATGTAGAAAAGTCGCAAAAGTTTTCCTGTCTTGGAAAGCAATAACTAGGAGGACGTCTGGTTGGCCGTTTTGTGGTTAATTTCCATCTGTTTTCTTACAACCATTTGTTGTTTGGAAGAAACACCAATAAAATATTATTTGGATAATTTAACTGACCACATTTCACATTAGGCATGCATATGTCTTCGTTAAAGTCTCTCTATCTTCTAGCAAGGAACATTGTGTTGTGCAATTTCACTTTGATGGTGATATGTTGAAGCTGTAACAGTCGCATGTCCATGTTTAAAGTATGGTAACAAAATACACCAAAACATACTATACTGATTTTAATCCAATAGTGTTGGGTTGGGAATGTAATACAAAATAGGCCAAAACCTTCCACCCAATGACAGACAGCCTATTGTTTACAGTAGCCTATTATATCAGTTTACTCTTCAAGTGTAGTTATTATACAAGAGTATTACATACATTGCCTTCGGAAATTATTCAGACCCCTTGACTTTCGTCACATTTTGTTACGTCACAGCTTTATTCTAAAATTGATTACAAAAAAAAATCCTCATCAATCTAAACACAATACCCCATAATGACAAAGCAAAAACAGGTCTAGAAATTTTTTACAAAAGTATTCAGACTCTTTAGTTAGTACTTTGTTTATGCACCTTTGGCAGCCATTACAGCATCAAGTCTTCTTGGGTTTGACGTTACAAGCTTGGCACACCTGTATTTGGGGATTTTCTCTCATTCTTCTCTGCAGATCCTCTCAAGCTCCTGTCAGGTTGGATGGGGAGCGTTGCTGCACTATTTTCAAATCTTTAGCCATAATGGCACCAGAAGAGATGGCCAGAGGACATGGCTGATGTTTTATGGGCTCCTAACCAAATGTTGTTATTGTGTGCGTTTTTTCACATTAATTGTAACTTTTTTTGCACATAATGTTTCTGCCACCGTCACTTATGACTGAAAAGAGCTTCTGGATATCAGGACAGCAATTACTCACCTCATACTGGACAAAGATTTCTTCTTTAACGAGTCGGACACAAAGGATTTACTTCAGACACCCGACAAGGCCAAAATCCCTGTCATTTGCATGAAGAAGAGACAAAGATATCGGGGACGTAGGTCGGGGTGCCCCGTATAGGATCCAACGGCGAGTGAGTAATCCCTCTCTACCATCAGTCCTATTAGCCAATGTGTGTCACGTTCTTCTTCCTCCTCATCTGAGGAGGAGTAGTTGGAAGGATCGGAGGACCAATATGCAGCATGGTAAGTGTTCATCTTGATATTTATTTAAAAAGAGAACACTGAACGAACTATACAAAAATAACAAACAACGAACGTGAAGCTATCGAATAATAGTGCGGACACAAAACACTACACATAGACAATCACCCACAACCCACAATGACAAAACAGGCTACCTAAATATGGTTCCCAATCAGAGACAACGACTAACACCTGCCTCAGATTGAGAACCATTTCAGGCCAAACACAGAAACAGACAAACTAGACATACAACATAGAATGCCCACTCAGATCACACCCTGACCAAACAAAACATAGAAACATACAAAGCAAACTATGGTCAGGGCGTGACAATGTGTAATCATTGGATAACAAAATGGATGAGCTCCGATCAAGACTATTCTACCAATGGGACATTAAAAACTGTAATATCTTAAGTTTCACCGAGTCATGGCTGAACCACGACATGGATAACATACAGCTGGCTGGGTTTTCAGTCCATCGGCAAGATAGAATAGCTGCCTCAGGTAAGACAAGGGGTGGCGGTCTGTGTCTATTTGTAAATAACAGCTGTGCACAAAATCTAATATTAAGGAAGTCTTAAGGTTTTGCTCACCTGAGGTAGAGTATCTCATGATAAGCTGTAGACCACACTATTTACCAAGAGAGTTTTCATCTATATTTTTCGTAGCTGTCTATTTACCACCACAAACCAATGCTGGCACTAAGACCGCACTCAACGAGCTGTATAAGACCATAAGCAAACAAGAAAATGCTCATCCAGAGAAGGCGCTCCTAGTGGCAGGCGACTTTAATGCAGGGAAACTTAAATCCGTTTTACCTAATTTCTACCAGCATGTTAAATGTGCAACCAGAAGAAAAAACTCTAGACCACATTTACTCCACACACAGAGATGCGTACAAAGCTCTCCCTTCGTCCTCCATTTGGCAAATCTGACTATAACTCTATCCTCCTGATTCCTGCTTACAAGCAAAAACTAAAGCAAGGAGTACCAGTGACTCGCTCAATAAGGAAGTGGTCAGATGACGCAGATGCAAAACTACAGGACCGTTTTGCTAGCACAGACTGGAAAATGTTCTAGGATCCTTCCGGTGGCATTGAGGACTACACCACATCAGTCACTACACCACATGAAGTCGTCCCTACAGTGACCGTACGTACATACCCCAACCAGAAGCTATGGATTGCAGGCAACATCCGCACTGAGCTAAAGGGAAGAGCTGGGGCATTCAAGGAGCAGAACTCTAACCTGGATGCTTATAAGAAATCCCGCAATGCCCTCCTACGAACCATCAAACAGGCAAAGCATCAATACAGGACTAAGATTGAATCGTACTACACCGGCTCCGAAGCTCGTCGGATGTGGCGTTGATTGCTAACTGTTACGGACTACCAAGGGAAGCACAGCCACGAGCTGCCCAGTGACACAAGCCTATGAGACGAGATAAATAACTTTTGTGCTCGCTTCGAGGCAAGCAAAACTGAAGCATGCATGAGAGCATCAGCTGTTCCGGACGACTGTGAGTAAGGCCTTTAAACAGGTCAACATTCACAAGGCCGCAGGGCCAGCCGAATTACCAGGACATGTACTCTGAGCATGTACTGACCAACTGGCAAGTGTCTTCACTGACATTTTCAACCTGTCCCTGACCGAGTCTGTAATACCAACATGTTTCAAGCAGACCACCGTAGTCCCTGTGCCTAAGAACACCAAGGTAACCTGCCTAAATGACTACCGACCCGTATCACTCATATCTGTAGCCATGAAGTGCTTCGAAAGGCTGGTCATGGCTCACATCAACACCATTTGCCCAGAAACCCTAGACCCACTCCAATTTGCATACCGCCCCAACAGATCCACAGATAATGCAATCTCTATTGCACTCCACACTGCCCTTTCACACCTGGACAAAAGGATCACCTATGTGAGAATGCGACTACAGCTCAGCGTTCAACAACATAGTGCCCTCAAAACTCATCGCTAAGCTAAGGACCCTGGGACTAAACACATCCCGCTGCAACTGGATCCTGGACTTCCTGACGTGCCGCTCCACAGTTGGTAAGGGTAGGTAACAACACATATGCCATGTTGATCCTCATCACGGGGGCACCTCAGGGGGGCGTTCTCAGTCCCATTCTGTACTCGCTGTTCACCCATGACTGCATGGCCAAGCACGACTCCAACACCATCATTAAGTTTGTTGATGACACAACAGTGCCTGATCACCGACAATGATGAGAAAGCCTATAGGGAGGAATTTAGAGACCTGGCAGTGTGGTGCCAGGATAACAAACTCTCCCTCAACATGATCAAGATAAAGGAGATGGTTGTGGACTACAGGAAAAGGAGGACCGAGCACCCCATCATTCTCATCGACGGGGCTGTATTGGAGCAGGTTGAAAGCTTCAAGTTCCTTGGTGTCCACATCACCAACAAACTATCATGGTCCAAACACACCAAGAGTTGTGAAGAGGGTACGACAATGCCTTTTCCCCCTCAGGAGACTGAAAAGATGTGTCATGGGTCCTCAGATCCTCAAGACGTTCTACAGCTGCACCATCAACAATTTTTTTGTTGCTCATAAATTATTTGTTATTCTTCTTTTTTTATTTTTTTTTTAAATCTTTTTTTAACTTCAACAATTTTCTTGTTGCTCATAAATTATTTGTTATTCTTCTTTTTTTATTTATTTTTTTATCTTTTTTTAACTTCAATTTATTAAAGTAAATACTTTAACACTTATTTTTCTCTTCTTAAAACTGCATTGTTGCTTAAGGGCTTATAAGTAAGTATTTCAATGTAAAGTTGTTGTTTTTCGTTTTTTGGTTTGATGTTCAATCAGGTTTAAATCCGGGCTCTGGCTCAAGGACATTCAGAGACTTGTCCCGAAGACACTCCTGTGTTTTCTTGCGCTTAGGGTCGTTGTCCTGATGGAAGGTGAACCTTCGCCCCAGTCTGAGGTCCTGAGCACTCTGGTGCAGGTTTTCACCAAGGATCTATATACTTTGCTACGTTCATCTTCCCTCGATCCTGACTACTCTGTTCTCGGGGACCTTCAATGCTGCAGACATTTTTTAGTACCTTTCCCCAGATCTGTGCCCTGACACAATCCTGTCTCAGGGCTGTACGGACATTTCCTTTAACGTCATGGCTTAGTTTTTGCTCTGACATGCATTGTCAACTGTGGGACCTTATATAGACAAGGGTGAGCCTTTCCACATGTTTTACCTTTATTTAACTAGGCTACGTTATTTAATAACAAATTCTTATTTACAATGACAGCCTACTGTGGAACAGTGGTTTAGCTGCCTTGTTCAGGGGCAGAACGACAGATTTTTACCTTGTCAGCTCAGGGATTCGATCCAGCAACCTTTCGGTTACTGGCCCAACGCTCTAAGCACTAGGCTACCTGCCGCCCCAAATCATGTCCAATCAATTGAATTTCCCACAGGTGGACTCCAATCAAGTTGTAGGAACATCTCAAGGGTGATCAATGGAAACAGGATGCACCTGAGCTCAATTTCGAGTCTCCTAGCAAAGGATCTGAATACTTATAAGGTATTTCTGTTTTTAATTTTTTATGCATTTGGCAAAAATTCCAAAAAATCTGTTTTTTGCTTTGTCATTATGGGGTATTGTGTGAAGAATGCTGAGTATTAGGGCCTCCCGGGTGGCGCAGTGGTCTAGGGCACTGCATCGCAGTGCTAGCTGCGCCACCAGAGTCTCTGGTTTCGCGCCCAGGCTCTGTCGCAGCCGGCCGCGACCGGGAGGTCCGTGGGGCGACGCACAATTGGCCTAGCGTCGTCCGGGTTAGGGAGGGTTTGGACGGTAGGGACATCCTTGTCTCATCGCGCTCCAGAGACTCCTGTGGCGGGCCGGGCGCAGTGCGCGCTAACCAAGGGGGCCAGGTACACAGTGTTTCCTCCGACACATTGGTGCGGCTGGCTTCCGGGTTGGAGGCGCGCTGTGTTAAGAAGCAGTGCGGCTTGGTTGGGTTGTGCTTCGGAGGACGCATGGCTTTCGACCTTCGTCTCTCCCGAGCCCGTACGGGAGTTGTAGCGATGAGACAAGATAGTAATTACTAGCGATTGGATACCACGAAAATTGGGGAGAAAAGGGGAGAAATTATATATAAAAAAAAAATTAAAAAAGAATGCTGAGTATTTAAAAAAAACATGTTTTAGAATAAGGCTGTAATGTAACAAAATGTGAAAAAATCAAGGGGTCTGAATACTTTCCGAAGGCACTGTAAATCCGCCCCTCCAGGAAATTGTTCAATGAGTGTAATTATAACAACACAGCATATTGTAAGAATGATTCAATGCTGGAGTACCCCTTTACACATCGATAATGCATTTGTGTCTATATTATGTTTACAGTTAGACAGTCAATTCAGTTTATTTTTCTCCCCCCCTCATATTTATGCTCTATTGATATTTGTCAGCAAGTTGACATTGAATCATTAGAACCTGCCATGTCATGTCAGAACTCAAAAAGTAGGTTTGATTGGCTTGAGAATCAGGATTTGAATTTACATATCACTGTACTGTAGGCTGCCCGCATCAATAAACACTCACACACCAGTTGACTGTCGTTGTCTGTGGTTAGATGACTCTGTAGTGCTTCATATTTCATAATCATACTTACAATGCTTTCAGAAAGTATTCACACCCCTTTACTTTTTCCACATTTTGTTGTTACAGACTGAATTTAACATTGATTACATTGAGATTATGTCTCACTGGCCTACATACAATATCCCATAATGTCAAAGTGGAATTACGTTTTTTGAAATTTTACTTATTCATTAAAAATGAAAGCTGAAATGTCTTGAATCAATAAGTATTCAACCAATAAGTATTCAACCCCTTTCTTACGGCAAGCCTAAATAATTTCCGGAGTAAAAATGAACATGCTTTTGAATGACTACCTTATCTTTGTACCTCACACATACAATTATCTGTAAGGTCCCTCAGCTAAGCAGTGAATTTCAAACACAAAGACCAGGGATGTTTTCCAATGCCTTGCAAAAAAGGGCACCTATTGTTAGATGGGTGAATATAACAAAAGCAGACATTGAATATCCCTTTGAGCATGGTGCAGTTATTAATTACATTATGGATGGTGTATCAACTTACCGTCATTACAAAGATACAGGCGTTCTACCGAACTCAGTTGCCGGAGAGGAAGGAAACCGCTCAGGGATTTTACCTTGAGGCCAATGGTGACTTTAAAACAGTTACAAAGTTTATTGGCTGTGGATGGATCAACAACATTGTAGTTGCTCTACAATACTAACCAAATTGATAGAGTAAAAAGAAGGAAGCCTGTACAGAACACAAATATTTCAATGACATGCTTCCTGTTTGTAACAAGGCACTTAAGTAGTACTGCAAAACAAAATGTGTCAAAGCAATGCATTTTTGTCTTGAATAAAGTGTTATGTTTGGGGAAACAACACATTACTGAGTACCACTGCACATTTTCAAGCATAGGGGTGGCTGCATCATGTTATGGGTATGCCTGTAATCGGTAAGGACTGGGGAGTTTTTCAGGATAAAAAAAGAAATGGAATGGAGCTAAGCAGAGTCAGATTCCTAGAAGAAAACCTGGTTCAGTCTGCTTTCCACCAGACACTTAGAGATTAATTCACCTTTCAGCAGGACAATAACCTTGAACACAAGGCCAATTATACACTGGAGTTGCTTACCAAGATGACATTGAATGTTCCTGAGTGGGTTAATTACAGTTTGACTTAAATCGTCTTGAAAATCTATGGCAAGACTTGGCTGTCTAGCAATGATCAACAACCAACAGAATTTAAGATTTTTTAAGAGAATATTGTGCAAATATTGTACAATTCAAGTGTTCTGTGAGCGGATAGGCCAAACTTGAGATCTGATAAAAAATATATAGAACCGTAAGTAAAGAAACATGGTTCAAAGATGTACAATGTTTTCTGGAAAGCATTAAAATGTCCACCAACAATTACTACAGTGCCTTGCAAAAGTATTCATCCCCCCCTTGGCGTTTTTTCTACTTTGTTGCAATACAACCTTTAATTTAAATAGATTTTTATTTGGATTTCACGTAATGGACATACACAAAATAGTCCAAATTGGTTAAGTGAAATGAAATAAATAACTTGTTTAAAATAAAAAAAGGAAAAGTGGTGCGTGCATATGCATTCACCCCGTTTGCTATGAAGCCCCTAAATAAGAGCTGGTGCAACCAATTACCATCAGAAGTCACATAATTAATTAAATAAAGTCCACCTGTGTGCAATCTAAGTGTCACATAATCTGTCACATGATCTCAGTAGATATACACCTGTTCTGAAATGCCCCTGAGTCTGCAACACCACTAAATAACGGGCACCATCAAGCAAGCGGCACCATGAAGACCAAGGAGCTCTCCAAACAGGTCAGGGACAAAGTTGTGGAGAAGTACAGATCAGGGTTGGGTTATAAAAACATATCAGAAACTTTGAACATCCCAAGGAGCACCATTAAATCCATTATTAATGAATGGAAAGAATATGGCACCGCAACATCTCTACCATAAGCCACCTGCAATGTCATTTTGGAGAATTTGGCAGTATATTCAACCGGCCTCACAACTACAGACCACGTGTAACCACGCAATCGGTTAGTCACCCATGATTCACCAAATTATATTTTGAAAGAGGAAGCAAGGTAATTTAAGCATATGTTTTCATTTCAGTCTCCTCCATATCCTCTAACTGAAGCTAATTGTATGGATTTCTATTAATAATGTAAAATTAACAGCTGTACAGAAAAACTCATGTGAAGGCGAAATTACAGAGGAGGTACTTGATGCAATTAAAGCCTTTAAGTCCGGGTAAACTCCAGGGCTGGATGGCATACCAGTTGAGGTATACCAAACTTTTTTTGATATACTCAGAGGAACGTTATTAGCATGTTTTAACCTCTCCCATGTAACTGGTCGATTATCGGACACCTAACAAGAAGGTCTGATTTCATTATTACTGAAGCAGGATGCAAGTGGTAATATGCTCCCGAGTGGCACAGCGATCTAAGGCACAGCACAATTGGCCCAGCGTCGTCCGGGTTTGGCCGGGGTAGGCCGTCATTGTTCATAAAAATGTGTTCTTAACTGAATTGCCTAGTTAAATAAAGGTTACACATAAAGATCCAGTCCATAACAAAATTGGAGGCCCCTTACACTTCAGTGTTGGGATGCAAAAATTCTAGCGAAATGTATAGCGCATAGAATTAAAAAGGTATTGTCAGATATTATTCATTCTAATCAGATAGGTTTTTACATGGACGATACAAGACAAGTACTGGAAACAATAGAACGCAATGAAAAATCGGAGAAATCAGGCCTGCTATTCATAGCTGACTTTATATATACAGTGGGGCAAAAAAGTATTTAGTCAGCCACCAATTGTGCAAGTTCTCCCACTTAAAAAGATGAGAGAGGCCTGTAATTTTCATCATAGGTACACTTCAACTATGACAGACAAAATGAGAAAAACAAATCCAGAAAATCACATTGTAGGATTTTTTATGAATTTATTTGCAAATTATGGTGGAAATAAGTATTTGGTCACCTACAAACAAGCAAGATTTCTGGCTCTCACAGACCTGTAACTTCTTCTTTAAGAGGCTCCTCTGTCCTCCACTCGTTACCTGTATTAATGGCACCTGTTTGAACTTGTTATCAGTATAAAAGACACCTGTCCACAACCTCAAACAGTCACACTCCAAACTCCACTATGGCCAAGACCAAAGAGCTGTCAAAGGACACCAGAAACAAAATGGTAGACCTGCACCAGGTTGGGAAGACTGAATCTGCAATAGGTAAGCAGCTTGGTTTGAAGAACCAAGAAGAACTGTGGCAGCAATTATTAGGAAATGGAAGACATACAAGACCACTGATAATCTCCCTCGATCTGGGGCTCCACGCAAGATCTCACCCCGTGGGGTCAAAATGATCACAAGAACGGTGAGCAAAAATCCCAGAACCACACGGGGGGACCTAGTGAATGACCTGCAAAGAGCTGGGACCAAAGTAACAAAGCCTACCATCAGTAACACACTACGCCGCCAGGGACTCAAATCCTGCAGTGCCAGACGTGTCCCCCTGCTTAAGCCAGTACATGTCCAGGCCCGTCTGAAGTTTGCTAGAGAGCATTTGGATGATCCAGAAGAAGATTGGGAGAATGTCATATGGTCAGATGAAACCAAAATATAACTTTTTGGTAAAAACTCAACTCGTCGTGTTTGGAGGAAAAAGAATGCTGAGTTGCATCCAAAGAACACCATACCTACTGTGAAGCATGGGGGTGGAAACATCATGCTTTGGGGCTGTTTTTCTGCAAAGGGACCAGGACGACTGATCCGTGTAAAGGAAAGAATGAATGGGGCCATGTATGTGAGATTTTGAGTGAAAACCTCCTTCCATCAGCAAGGGCATTGAAGATGAAACGTGGCTGGGTCTTTCAGCATGGCAATGATCCCAAACACACCGCCCGAGCAACGAAGGAGTGGCTTCGTAAGAAGCATTTCAAGGTCCTGGAGTGGCCTAGCCAGTCTCCAGATCTCAACCCCATAGAAAATCTTTGGAGGGAGTTGAAAGTCCGTGTTGCCCAGCAACAGCCCCAAAACATCACTGCTCTAGAGGAGATCTGCATGGAGGAATGGGCCAAAATACCAGCAACAGTGTGTGAAAAACTTGTGAAGACTTACAGAAAACGTTTGACCTCTGTCATTGCCAACAAAGGGTATATAACAAAGTATTGAGATAAACTTTTGTTATTGACCAAATACTTATTTTCCACCATAATTTGCAAATAAATTCATAAAAATCCTACAATGTGATTTTCTGGATTTTTTTCCCTCATTTTGTCTGTCATAGTTGAAGTGTACCTATGATGAAAATTACAGGCCTCTCTCATCTTTTTAAGTGGGAGAACTTGCACAATTGGTGGCTGACTAAATACTTTTTTGCCCCACTGTATATATTTATATATAAATGCCTGGAACATTTCAATTTTGGAGATTCTCTTATAACCCTAGGTGTAAAATAGTAAATAATGGCTACTTCTTAGAAAGTTTTAAACTGTCAAGAGGAGTAAACAAGGTTGTCCACTATCGACATATCTATTTATTATGGCCATTGAAATGTTTGCTATTAAAATCAGACCCAACAATAATATCAAGGGGTTAGAAATTCAGGGCTTAAAAACAAAGGTGTCGTTGTATGCTGATGATTCATGTTTTCTTTTAAATCCACAATTTGGATCCCTCCACAGCCTCATAGAGGATCTAGATACTTTTTCTAACCTCTCTGGATTACAACCAAATTATGATGAGTGTACTATATTGCATATTGAATCACAAAACTTGCTACCATGGAAAGGAAAATACCTGTCTATTTGTGGAAAAATCACCCAGATTAACTCTTTAGTCATATCCCAGTTGACCTATTTGCTTATGGTCTTGCCTACACCTAGAGAACAGTTATTTAAATGATATGATAAAAAAAGATTCAATTTTATTTGGAACGGCAAACCAGACAAAATTAAATGGGCCTATTCATATAATGAATATGAAATCAGAGGGCAGAAAGGATGAAATATTAAAGCATTAGAACTCTCATTACAGGCTTCAGTCATACAAAAGTTCTACTAAGGTCCAAACTGGTTCTTTAGCAAATTAATAAGAATGTCTCACTCAATGTTCAAGAATGGGCTTTTTCCCTTGATTCAGATTACAAACTCACACTTTCAGTTATTTGAAAAGGAAATAATTTCCCAAATATCGCAATTTCAATTTAATCCACCAGAAAAAAACCTTGCCTTGATGACAGCTTTGCACACTCTTGACATTCTCTCAACCAGCTTCACCTGGAATGCTTTTCCAACAGTGTTGAAGGAGTTCCCACATATGCTGAGTACTTGTTGGCTGCTTTTCCTTTCACTCTGCGGTCCAATTCATCCCAAACCATCTCAAATGGGTTGAGGTCGGGTGATTGTGGAGGCCAGGTCATCTGATGCAGCACTCCATCACTCTCCTTCTTGGTCAAATAGCCCTTACACAGCCTGGAGGTGTGTTGGGTCATTGTCGTGTTGAAAAACAAATGATAGTTCCACTAAGCGCAAACCAGATGGGATGGCATATCGCTGCAAAATGCTGTAGTAGCCATGCTGGTTAAGTGTGCCTTGAATTCTAAATAAATCACTGACATTGTCACCAGCAAAGAACCCCCACATCCTCACACCTCCTCCATGCTTCACGGTGGGAACCACACATGCAGAGATCATCCTTTCACCTACTCTGCGTCTCACAAAGACACGGCGGTTGGAACCAGAATCTCAAATTTGGATTTATCAGACCAAATGACAGATTTCCACCAGTCTAATGTCCATCGCTCGTGTTTCTTGGACAAGCAAGTCTCTTCTTATTATTGTTGTACTTTAGTAGTGGTTGCTTTGCAGCAATTCGACCATGAAGGCCTGATTCACGCAGTCTGCTCTGAACAGTGGATGTTGAGATATGCCTGTTACTTGAACACTGTGAAGCATTTGTTTGGGCTGCAATTTCTGAGGCTGGTAACTCTAATGAACTTATCCTCTACAGCAGAGGTAACTCTGGGTATTCCTTTCCTGTGGCGGTCCTCATGAGAGCCTGTTTCATCACAGCGCTTGATGGTTTTTGCTACTGCACTTGAAGAAACTGTCAAAGTTCTTTACATTTTCCGGATTGATTTGAAGTAATGATGGACTGTCATTTCTCTTTGTTTATTTGAGCTGTTCTTGCCATAATATGTGACCCAACTCAGGAAACTAGGCGTATGTCGCAAGTCACGACTTCACAGGTTAGCCGTTTGAACGTAAAAAATATTTTTATCAAAATGCCTTCTCAAAGATGTAAACTTTCATGTGCCTTAATATCAAACTTGTATGCCATATGTAGATACGAATAAAATCGTTAAATTACGAGCCTAGTTGGCTTAGCCACATAAAAAATCAGCAGCCTTCCTGCTAGCCATGATAGGCTGAAATAATGAGTGGGCTAGACATGCCGAGAGATGAGTTTGTTGTGATGGACTACTTTCTGGAGGACGATCGTGCCATGCTGAATCTCTCTGACTCTGAAAATGAATCAGTCTGCCGTGAAGCTTTCATCCATGTATACGGGTAAGAATCTAACATTGAACCTGTTTGGTTAACTTTAGCTAGCTATGACAATCGGTTTGTATTGCTAGGTAAAGCGTGCTGTTAGTTAGCCAGCTGGAGTTCGATGGCTGGCTTGCTAACGTTACTCTATGGATTGGGATTTTAGTAAATTTTTTAGGTATCTAGCTAATGTTAACGTTACATGTCTAAACAAAAGACCTCAAGTTAAAGCTTGCTGTTAGCTAGCATACATTAGATGGCTGGCTTGCTAGCTAACATTGAACCTTTTTGGTTAACTTTAGCTAGCTATGACAATCGGTTTGTATTGCTAGTTAAAGCTTGCTGTTAGTTAGCCAGCTGGAGTTCGATGGCTGGCTTGCTAATGTTACTCTAAGGATCGGGATTTTAGTAAATTTTTTAGCTAGCTAGCTAACGTTAACGTTACATGTCTAAACAAAAGACCCCAAGTTAAAGCTTGCTGTTAGCTAGCTAACGTTAGCGGAGGTTAGATGGATGGCTGGCTTGCTAGCTGACATTGAACCTGTTTGGTTAACATTAGCTAGCTATGACAATCGGTTTGTATTGCTAGTTAAAGCGTGCTGTTAGCTAGCCTGCTGGGGTTCGATGGCTGGCTTGCTAACGTTTCTCTTTGCTGTTTTTGACATAACATGGACTTGGTCTTTTACCAAATAGGGCTATCTTCTGTATACCACCCTACCTTGTCACAACACAACTGATTGGCTCAAACGCATTAAGAAGGAATGAAATTGAAGAAAACAAGGAACACCTGTTAATTGAAATGCATTCCAGGTGACTACCTCATGAAGCTGGTTGAGAGAATGCCAAGAGTGTGTAAAGCTGTCATCAAGGCAAAGGGTGGCTATTTTGAAGAATCTCAAATATAAAATATATTTTGATTTGTTTAACACTGTTTTGGTTACTACATGATTCCATATTTGTTATCTCATAGTTTTGATGTCTTCACTATTATTAAAATAGTAAAAAAATTAAGAAAAACCCTTAGAAGGAGGAGGTGTGTCCAACATTTTGACTGGTACTGTATGTGCAAACAGATAACTAATATACCATTCAACATAAGAGTCCACCTACAAAAAACAATGACATCAGCTCTGTCCAATTAATCTCAGCTCAAATCCTTACTTCCTCTCTACTCGCATCCTTCTCAAAACTTGGAGGTCAGAGTGGAGGAACTTTGGGTCCTCTCTTCCAATGGGGTTTTAGATAGGCACTGAAAAAGGATGCGAGCAAAGGTTAAAATGGCACAGATCTGTTGCATGTTTGTCTCAATATGGAATGGAAGATGTCACTATGTGGGGCTGAACAGAGGAGGACTATCCACGCCATTAGTTAGTATTATTGAGCCATAAGAAACCTTCCTTAGACCTTCAGTTAAGAAACACATAATGAGCATACAAGTATGTTTACGGATATTTAAGCAGTCATCCATGACTGTTGGAAGTGCAGTGACATACCTTTAGCTCCCTGGTGGAGCAGAGCTGACACTCTAAAGTCATTCACCACTCTTAAATGGAAGAGGTTTGGAACTACCGAGACTCTTCCTAGAGCTGGCCGCCTGGCCAAACTGAGCAATCGGAGGAGAAGGGCCTTGGTCAGGGAGGTGACCAAGAACCCGATGGTCACTCTGCCAGAGCTCTAGAGTTCCTCTGTGGAGATGGGAGAACCTTCCGGAAGGACAACCATCTCTGCAGCACTCCACCAATAAGGCCTTTATGGTAGATTTCTAAAACGTGTTTTTGTTTTGTATTGTGTGTAGATTGATCAAGAATAAAACATTGTAATACATTTTAGAATAAGGCTGTAACCTAACAAAATGTGGAAAAAGTCTAGGGGTCTGAATACTTTCCAAAGGCACTGTATGCTCTCCACACACAAACTGACCCATCTCCTGAGAACCACTGATAGTAAAAATAGGATGTAAGGGAAATGTCATAGAGAGAATTCAATTGGAGTCGAAAAGCTTTTCCATCGTAGTGTTGCATTCAAGGTAACAGTTCATTTAAAGACTGCTGCTGTATGAAAAGAGGCAACTATGGATAATCATTTAGCTAAGTAAGTGATAACATGTGGGACTGAGCCGAGCTGTATCAATCCACGCCACCCGTCAGTCAGTATGGCTCAGTATTGAACAGCCTACTGTCATTTCATGCCCAACACTCGTCGTGGAGAGCTATCGTCCTGTAGGTTTTCACTTCATCCCTTACCTAACCTACTTGTAAACATTCAGTATATACAGTACACTGAATATACAAAACATTAAGAACACCTGCTCTTTCCATGACATAGACTGACCAGGTGAATCCAGGTGAAAGCTATGATCCCTTATTGATGTCACTTGTTAAATCCACTTCAATCAGTGTATATGAAGGGGAGGAGACATTAAAGAAGGACTTTTAAACCTTGAGACAATTGAGACATGGATTGTGTATTTGTGCTGTTCAGAGGGTGAATGGGCAAGACAATTTGAATGAGGTATGGTGGTAGGTGTCAGGCTCATCGGTTTGAGGGTATCAAGAACTGCAGCGCTGCTAGGTTTTTCACGTTCAACTGTTTCCCATGTGCATCAAGAATGGTTCACCACCCAAAGGACATCCAAGGGCCAGCATCCCTGTCGAACGCTTTCGACACCTTGTAAAGTCCACATCCCAACAAATGTTTTATTATTTATTTTATATCACCTGTATTTAACCAGGTAGGCCAGTTGAGAACAAGTTCTCATTTATAACTGCGACCTGGCCAAGATAAAGCAAAGCAGTGTGACACAAACAACAACACAGAGTTACACATGGGATAAACAAACGTACAGTCAAAAACACAATAGAAAAATCTATGTACAGTGTGTGCGTATCGTTGCTCCAATGTGTACCTAACCATAAACATCAATGCCTTTCTTAAAATCAATACACAGAAGTATATCAACTTAAATGTTTGCAAATGTTGTATTTATTCACACATCACATTACATGTTTGCAAATACTTTTTGCAGCTACAAAACTGATTGTACAGGTGCAGCTCATATTTACATGGGCAAATCATACTTTACATGCTTTAATAATTTACCTTCATAGAGCTCCTCCACCACATTCTGAGAGGCCCATCATTTGCACCTGTGGTGTTCTCTTCCCATCCACTAGCTGAAAATAACCTACTCTTTCTGTCACGCCCTGATCTGTTTCACCTGTCCTTGTGATTGTCTCCACCCCCTCCAGGTGTCGCTGATTTTCCCCAGTGTATTTATCCCTGTGTTTCCTGTCTCTGTGTGCCAGTTCGTCTTGTACGTTTTTCCAAGTCAACCAGTGGTTTTCCTGTACTCCTGCTTTTTGCTATTCTCCTTTTCCCAGTCCTTACGGTTTTGACGGTTGCCTGTTTCTGGACTCTGTACCCGCCTGCCTGACCATTCTGCCTGCCTTGACCACGAGTCTGTCTGCCACTTTGTACCTCCTGGACTCTGATTGGGTTTTGACCTTTTGCCTGTCCACGACCATTCTCTTGCCTACTCCTTTTGGATTAATAAACATTGTAAGACTCCAACCATCTGCCTCCTGTATCTGGGTCTCACCTTGTGTCATGATAGTACAAACTGGCCATGACAGACCCAGCAGACTTGGACCAGCTCCGCCACGCTGTCTCCCTGCAGGGAACCACCATTGGGAGACATGAGGAGTTGTTACAGGGCCTTTGGAGGGGCTCAGTTCCTTGACGGAACGTGACGACCATGGGATAAAGGCTATTATGGAGCAAATCAAGGAGTTAGCTCAGAGGCTGCCTGCCACCTCTGGAGGAAAAAACAATCACCCAGTATTTTTTTCCCTCTCTGTGGTGAGTTTGTACAGCCTATTTCGGCTCCACGAGAACACCCACTTACCTCCTCCGGAGAAATATTCAGGGAATCCTGGTTCCTGCCGGCGTTTTCTTTCTCAGTGCTGGCTTATTTTTGAGCTACAGCTCTCTTAGTTTCCTTCAGACCGATCGAAGATAGCGTGTACACTTATGTCGGGAAGCGCGATTTCCTGGGCTACGGCAGGTTGGGAGCAACAATCTGCCATTTGTAGTTATCTGGAGGAATTTATGGCAGAGGTGAGAAAGGTATTTTGTGTCCCATTATCTGGGAGAAAGGCGGCCAGTAAACTGCTTTACTTATGTCAGAACTCCCGTAGTGTGGCAGACTACGCTGGTGATTTTCGCATGTTGGCCGCCAAGAGTGCCTTGAATCCAGAGTCTCTTTTCGATACTTTTCTGCACGGATTATCTGAGGATGTAAAGGATGAGCTAGCTGCTCGGAAATTGCCGGTGGACCTCGACTCCCTTATCGCCCTAACCATCAAAATCAATGGGCGCCTAAGGGAATGTAGGAGTGAGAGGTCTCGTCTATGGCACACTCGTGCACCCGCTATGGCTCGTTCATCTTCGAGGGAATCCGGAAGTTTCCGAAGGCAGCTTTCCCGAGAAGATTCAAAGCCACCCGAGCCCTCTCGTGAATCTACGATGGGTGAGTTGGATACTCCTGAGCCTATGCAGTTGGTAAGAGCTAGGTTATCAGTTGGGGAATGCTCACAGAGGATGACGGTTGTCTGTACTGTGGAGTGGCAGGGCATTTTATAACTACCTGCCCTATTAGGAAACCCTTGTGTCTAGTGGGTACCAGCACGATGGTGAGTCAGACTGGGAGTTGCCTAATTCCCATCACCTGCACACCCTTTTTTGTGCTTGTGCTGTGGGGAGACCAATCCAAGTCTCTCCGAGTGCTCATTGACTCTGGGGCTGATGAACGTTTTATGGATGCCACTATTGCTTCGGAGCTTGGTATTCCCACTCAGCCTCTCTCTGTTCCCATAGATGCTAGGGCACTGGACGGCCTCTCTATAGGGGAAGTCACTCATAGTACTGTTTTAATTACGGGTTTCTGGTAACCACAGTGAGACCATACAGTTCCTCTTCATTGCATCTCTCCATAATCCAGTCATTTTGGGATTATCCTGGCTACAAAAGCACAATCCGGTGATTGACTGGACCACAAGCTCCATCCTGTGTTGGAGCCCATTTTGCCATTCCCACTGCCTTCAAGCAGCACAGCCTTCCCTAAGTCGTCTTCCTCAGGATGTTAGCAAGACTGTGGATGTCTCAGCTATTCCCAGTGAATACCATGATCTCCTGGAAGTGTTCAGTAAGGCATGTGCTGCTTCCCTTCCTCCGCACCGTCCTTATGACTGTGCCATTGATCTTCTCCCAGGCACTACACCACCTCGGGGTCTGATTTATTCTCTGTCCGGACCAGAGACCAAAGCTATGGAGGAGTACATAGAGGAGTCTGCATCTCCTGCCGGCGCAGGGTTTTTCTGTGTGGAAAAGGACAAGACACTGCGTACGTGCATTGACTACCGGGGACTTAACGACATTACGGTAAAAAATCGTTATCCCCTACCCCTCCTCTCCTCACCACCTGGTTCGGATACACGAGGGGGATGAGAGGAAGACAGCCTTCAACACAGCCAGTGGACATTATGAGTACCAGGTCATGCCATTTGGACTCACCAACGCCCCTGCTGTTTTCCAGGCTTTGGTCAACGATGTGCTCCGGGACATGCTAAACCGTTTTGTTTTCGTTTACCTTGACGACATCCTGTTTTTTTTTCTCCGATCTGCCCAAGAACATGTACTTCATGTCAGACAGGTTCTTCATCGCCTCCCGGAGAACCAATTGTTTGTGAAAGCCGAGAAGTGAGTTCCACCGCTCTATAACCTTTCTGGGATATGTCATTGCTGAGGGCAATGTTCAGATGGATTCTGGAAAGGTTAAAGCAGTGGTGGATTGGCCTCAACCAACGTCCAGGGTGCAGTTGCAACAGTTTCTTGGTTTTTCTAACTTCTACTGACGTTTCATTCGGGATTACAGCACCCAGGCGGCCCCCCTCTTGGCACTCCCATCTCCAAAGGTACCGTTCAAATGGTCTCCAGCAGTCGACAAAGCCTTTGTGGACGTGAAGCATCGGTTCACAACAGCTCCCATCCTCATCCATCGTGTCAATTTGTGGTGGAAGTTGATGCTTCGGATGTTTGAGTGGGGGCCATCCTGTAAGCTGGGGATGATTAGGTAACTGTGATGGTATGAGGGCCAGATTGGGAATTGAGCCAGGACACCAGTTAACACCCCTACTCTTACAAAACGTGCCATGGGATCTTTAACATCCCATCTGAAAGACGGCACCCTACACAGGGAAATGTCCCCAATCACTGCCCTGGGTTATTGGGATATTTTATTTTAGACCAGAGGAAAGAGTGCGTCCTACTTGGCCTCCAGCACCACTTCCAGCAGCATCTGGTCTCCCATCCAGGGACTGACCAGGACCACCCTGCTTTGCTGGCTTGCTTCTGAAGCTGTGGGATGTAGCAACTGCAGATTGTCCACTAACAACACGGGGAAGGTAGATAACCAGACTCCCAACACCCAGCCCTATCCCATTCCCTTCTTCCCATCCTGTAATTCTACTGAGACAGAATGCAGTGTCGGGTTCTGCTACAATATCAGCTAGCAGGGATTGGAGTCAGATCAAACGGGAACGGTGAAAAGAAGGGAGATCCACACCCTGGCTCATCTCCATACAAAGCGGCCCTGTGAAAGCCCTCCTCTGGGGGTTGTAATGAGAGTGACAACCCCCGTGGACCAGGGCCATGGGCCAGCCCAGTGGAGCCAGTGCTGCTGTGGGTGTCAGGCTGTGGTCCACGGGGGAAGTCAGGCCATAGGGCTCTGGTCAAAATTAGTGCACTATGTAGGAGATAGGGCGTCATTTGGGATGTACCACTGGTCTTGGGAAATGAAGAGTGAGTAAAGTGAGGAGTTGGGCCAGATAAGGGTACCAGAATAGACTTGTTGGAGCTCTCTCAACAAACCTGGGTTCAGATAGTGTTTTCTATCAAGTACTTTAGCTCAGCTTGATTGAATTTGCCTGCCACAATGGGACCAATGGAACACTCCCATACGTTCAAACTCCGCCCACCTGGCACTCAATCAAACCCTAAAAGTATTTGAAAGAATACTATTTAAACCACGCTTTCAATGCCGCTCACAGTTTTGTGGTCTTTATATGCATTAGGCCAAAGTAGAGAGGTGACCAGAAACATAAAAGCGCAGCTAAAGTAGCTTAATAGTAAACGATACCAGGTGTTGGGCTTAGTATGCTTGCTCAACATTGATTGCTTCGTATATACAGTACATTTAAACACTTTGACCAGCCACAAATCCATGTTTCTCTCACCATTCTCACCGCCTTCACCAATTCCTGACCCACATTCACTGATTTCACCCCACTCTCATCTTCACTTCACTCTACAATGATCAGTCTGCTGCGTCATGCTACAGGAAGAGAACCACTCTATTCTATCCCCCTCAGAAAAAAGAGAGCCAATATTGGAAGTAGGACCGATCCGCTGCCAAATTTATCTCAAATCCTCGCCAATACAGATCTAATTTCACACCCTGGTTGTGCCTAAATTACACTATTCCCTATAGTGGTATATGGAGCTCTGGTCAAAAGTAGTGCACTATATAGGGAATAGGGTGCCATTTGGGAAACACTCAGACCATTAGTGCCACAGCCTCGGATTATTGGCGATTACTTTAAATAAGAAATAAAGCATCAGAAAATAAAAATAATTCATATAAATTATAGTATATATGATCCGGAAATCACATTCAAGACAACTGCTGTGCACGTGGGATCATGCTAAAACAATCTTTAAAACTCTGGTATAGTATGCTGTTCTATAACGCACTTTGGATTGAATCCCTTCCATGGTCTGTTTATAATAGCTGTGTCCATAGCCTTTGTCCTATATTCAAATCAGTACGGAAAGGAAGTACAGTCAGGAAGAGGAGCCAGTGAAGAATCCCATAACATATACTGGATGTACTGTATCTTAATGGGTTAACCACTAAAACCAGATGGAGAAAGAGAAAGCCCTCTGGTGCCCTGTGATCTAATATTTCAAACCGTGGCCTGATGGAAAAAGCAAGAGACACCATTATTCATCAGTATCCACCCTGTCTAGGACAGAAAGATTTTATGATCAAACTGCAATCCAATTTCAAATGGAACCAGATATCTGTATTTGTTATTTGATTTAAATAAATAAAAATAATCCCGGTGTTTGGTATGGGACATCATTACAGGTCTTGTACTGGTTATAACGATTTTTTTATGATTGTAGATACATCAGATATCCAGATTACAACCAAATGAAGATTTTGGTTATCTGGCCGCATACTAAAACCATTACAACCAGTTTAAAGGCATAATATTTTGGTTGCTAAAAAGCGTCCTCAAGCGTCTTCATGTCGTCATCATGATGTCATTGCAACCAGTTCTGTCCACTGGGTCCATGAAGTACCTGAGTACATATGAGAGTTTTAATGTGCTAGAATATTTCCCTATTGAGTACTGGTCTATGTCATGAAGAAGTTGTCCTAGATGTTAGTACAATGTTTTGACAATTCCCTATTCAGTGCACATCATATCTTGGTTGTGATCTGTTCCGAAAACCAGATTGCAACCAGTTAAATACATCATTTTCTGGTTACTAAAAGACATCGAAAAACACGTCCTTTTACAACCGTTGTATGGCTTCATTGGCTTTCCATTCGTGGCTACAGTTCACTGCCAGGCCTATATCTTCTCAGGAGTATTGTATTTAGCCCATTTATCAAGAAATGCTTATCAAGATCGAAAGCTTTGTTAACAAGGAAGGATAAGAGTGGTGGAAAAGATTCCCAGGATTTTCTATTAGCGAAGCAGGAAATGTAAGAAGTTCCCTAATCCACACTGAGCCATCCACGTAATTGCACCGTCATTGTTTTGAGTTTGAGTATATTTTTTCACTGACAGTGCACATTAATACACGTTTCAGTAAAAGTGCTGGTTTTAGCCAGCTGGCTAAATTCAACCGCAGTCCCTGGGCAGGTTGTTAAAAAAGATTACAATAACAATACAGACAAATAAAGAGCAGTGAGCACATGCAGAGCAACATAGGACAAGCAACATGTAGCACTTAGACAGAGCAACAGCACAAAAAGCAACAAAACAAAATACATAAAAGGTTACACACCTAACAAGCTACAGACAACATATAACATGGAAAGCGACAATACACAGCTAGGGATTATGTTCACAAGTCTGATTGTCCTTTAGCTATGTCTATGTTTTTTTGTGAAGGTGTAATACATACATCAAACATACATCTCTTAATAAAGTTTTCTTTGAAAACAGACTTCTCGTGTCTTTACGACTAGTAGGTTTGCAAAGGCATCTCTATTGGACTGTCCCAAATGGCACCCTATTCTCCATTTAGTGCACTACTTTTGTGCTCTAGTCAAACGTAGTGCACTATGAAGGGAATAGGGTGCCATTTGGGACGAAGCCTGTGACTAAAAAGAATGCAGAGCGTGCCAACGAACAACATATCTGCATTCAAACTATTACCCGTCAAAGGTCAAAATGGGTCAGTTTTTCTTTGGTAATTGTTTTGACAGCAGGGTTTTGTTGTACAAGAAAACACAAATTTAGGAGAGGGCATCATTTTCACGTATTTCCCCATTTTAGTGCTGCAAAAGTATTGGCCTTTACTATAGTGATAACTGCAAACGGACAATAGTTTGCCTCAGCAATTAAATCAGTTTTTGTGTTCGGTTCTCTTCCCACAAAGTTAGACTATTATGATCAGCTCTGGGAATAATATTCTCTGAGGGTGAGAGATTGAGTTGAAGGTTGTTTGTTTTACTAGTCTAGATCAGGGGGTTTCGGTATTCTGTCATCATGCTTAGTACTACACATATGTCATAGAGAGGACACCAGAGAGAAATGAGGTGAAAAGTAAAGCCTGATGGGAAGGTCAGTATGTGTGTAATGTCAATGACCCGTGTAGTCTAGTGTGTGTGTGTGTGTGGTTGTTTATGCGCATGCATTCATGTGTCTGTGTGTATGCACATGTGTGTGTGAACTCCTACTCTTATGGGACACGGAGGTTAAAATCAATGTCTTTCGCACATCATTGCAGTGCTCCCTTAGCAGCGACGTGATTTACAATCAACAGAGGGAACAAATTGACTCAGACAGTGGGCAGTGTGTACCCCTGCCCCCCTCTGCCCCATGACACACGACACCTGTCCGTCCCCCGCACATCAAATAACCTCCTTTGTGTGTTTTACATACCTTGTAAGTGCATGTCATACCTTTCACCTTTAAGGTTGGTAAGTGTTTTAAGCTGTTGACTTTGAAGATGGTGATGTAAGGCAACACAGCAGGACATACATTCTCAAAGAAAAGAGGTAACAGAAAAAGGAAAAAAAAGGAAAGAGAGCAATGTCATACAGTCCAGGGGTGTATTCAGGGACGGGAAGCGCTCTGAATGTTGCAGATAAAAATGTAATGAATAGACATGACACAATTCCATATTTTATCGGACATACAACCATTTCTGTTCTACAAGACACATTTCTATCTGAATGTTCTGTGACACTACATCCTGAACAGGCCCAAGTTATCAGAAGCTACTCTGAAAATATAGTTTACCAAGCTACCAATTACTTCACACTGGAAGAAGATAACCTATACTAAAACAACCCTTAAAAATATATAGTTTACTTAACTAAAGTTACTTTGAAAAATTAGTTCTACATCCATACAACTTTGTGAAAAATTATATTTAAGTCTGAAATGTCATAGATGACAAATTGCAAGAACAGATCGCTTTGTAGTCAGATGTTAACAGAATATACCACGGCTGTCAGCCAATCAGCATTCAGGGCTCGAACCGCCCAGTTTATTACAGAATTTATACAACGGGTGGGTCTAATCCTGACTGGTGATTGGTTAAAACCGCATTCCAACCGGTGTCTATTCCACAAGTTACCACCGGCTAAATCTATGATGTTAAAATGTCTATTTACTCTGTTCCATCTTTCATCTCCAGCTGTCCCATAGTAAAGAACGTGTTGGGAGTTGGGATGAGACGGACATGCAGGCAGCTTTAGTCAGCCAGTCAAAATCATGAATCAGCATAATTTTTATGGATATACACTATCGTTCTAAAGTTTGGGGTCACTTAGAAATGTCCTTGTTTTTGAAAGAATAGCAATTTTTTTGTCCATTAAAATAACATCAAATTGTTCAGAAATACAGTGTAGACATTGTTAATGTCGTAAATGACTATTGTAGCTGGAAACGGCTGATTTTTTATGAAATATCTACATAGGTGTACAGAGGCCCATTATCAGCAACTATCACTCCTGTGTTCCAATGGCACATTGTGTTAGCTAATCCAAGTTGATCATTTTAAACGGCTAATTGATCATTAGAAAACCCTTTTGCAATTATGTTAGCACAGCTGAAAATTGTAGTTCTGATTAAAGAAGCAATAAAACTTGCCTTCTTTAGACTAGTTGAGTATCTGGAGCGTCCGGATTTGTGGGTTTGATTACAGGCTCCAAAAACTCCCATCAGTTAACATGGTGTTTTAAAACTAAACATGATTGCCTAGCAACCCAGAAACCAGTTTTATATTAACAGGCAACTAATTGTATAAGATTAATTATGCAAATGTTGTCAAAATAACACTTTTAAATTCAATACCTGATGTTCCCTATAGTCCTACAAAAGCTTTCTCACTGATAAAATAAGCCATTTAGAAGTAGTTAGCTAGCTACTATAACTTAGCGAGCTGTCTCTAGCTAGCTAGCTATGTCTTTTAATATTCCAGTAACGTTAAATGAGAACATTACAAGAACATTTGTGTCCAGTTTTCTGAGGGTTAGGACAATATTCCATCAATGTCCCACCAAACATACACAGAACATGGTTGCACTGTCCTCTGAAAATAAGATATTAAGGTTCTAGGCACATTTCATGGGACCACTGCTGGTGGTGGAGAGGACATTGATGTTACGGTTGGTGAGTATGTGTGAGTATGTGTCATCTATGGTGACATATTGATAATACATTCTGTACAGCACTTCGAGATATTAGCTGATGTACGAAGGGCTATATAAAATAAACTTGATTTGATTCAATCTTAAGCTCTAAATTGCAGTAACATCAATTTAATGTAAATTGCAATATCTATTTTAATGTTCAGATTTGAATATTCATGTGTTTGCCAAGAGGATATGCTGTAGTATATGACAATTATGTTCAACAATGTACTATTATACCCTGGGATAAAGAAATAATAACAAATTATTTAATGACAAACTTGTAATTTATTGATCATTACTAAAGTAGGTAACAAGACAAACTTGAAAGACAATTGTTACTGGAGATCATGTTGATTTGACGAGACAATATTATTTTAGTTGTTGCTCTAACATCTCTCTCCTCTCTCTCCTTTACAGGGCAGCACCATAATCAGGACGGAGAAAGATGTCCCCCTGAGGGAGAAAGACAAGGACATTAATGCCGCTAACTTGGACAATCTCTAAAGAATCACCACATTAAACTTGAAAGTGTCAGTGGAGCTGAAAAGGAATAAGTCAACTAAGTCAAGGTGATGACGAGCTTTGCATATCAAAAGGACGATCTTGTAGTCAATAAGGTGGGAGACAGGGAGCCAGTGGGTTGGATCTATGGACTCTGCACACTAATTGGGCCAGATTGTAGTTTTTGCTGTGTCACTACCAGGCACAGTTCAGTGGTAACTACAACTCTCACTTTGTGGAAACACACACAAAATAGGTTTTATTGGACTTACAGTACAACAGGACTATAGTTGTAAGTACTATTTGTAGCGGGCGGTAGGCTAGCTCAACTAATAGGGGTCCTTCTCAATACTCTGTTGCCCTGGACGGCTGAGACAGCAAAGGGATCTTGGTCCCCTGCCCCCAACACAACTCGCCTCCATGCCTATTTTGTACAGCGTGACTAGATGTAGTGAGGAAGGCTTCAGGATTTTTAGCTATCAAGGTGACAACCTGAAGTGAGAGAGTGTATACCAACAAGATTGAGAAACCTACCTAGTAACCCCTCCAACCTAATTAGTATCCCCTCCTTCACTAGACCTTACAGAATAGGTGAGCTGCCCCTACTCAATGTTACTTATAAAACCTCTGTTTAGATTTACTTTCAATTATCAAGTTTTCCACAATAAAGAAAATGCTTAGTTTAATTATAAGCATCAATGTTCGTTTTGTTTCTGAATAGTCTTTTCACTTTTCTCTCAATAAGAAAAATATACTTTCTGGTCACCTGAATACATTATCAATGACTTCCCTTTCAGCACAAATAGATCAACATCACCCTTTAAACTTAGTGATCAACAGTTACACCAGAATGTCACATTCATCAGTCTTTTTTTTTTTTTACTCAAGCCACTTATTTCAGTAATGTTCAGTCACTAATAAACTACGTAAATGATACTGAATTTCCTTTGTCCCTTTACTTCGTCAGCAACCTGGAACATTGGAGAATTGTCACTGGTTGGCAGTGCGAAACTTACCTATACTCAATACTGCATAGGCCTCCCCCAAGATGGCGATGGCTGTAGTAGAACTGGTCAGAAGATCGGTAGCACATTCCGACTGCACCGCGTGTCTCTCTCTCTCCTATTCCCTTTTGACAGACGGAGAATGCAGCTCTGCTGTAGCCCCTCTCCTCCTGACTGGTGAAGTCCTATTCATTTTACTGTATCCCTCCTCTCCTCTTTACTGGCAAAGTTTCTCATTAACGCAAATGCAGCTCAGCTGTCTCATTCCCTCTTCATGTGCATAGCACAGGAGCAGCCTGTTAATCCCGATGGCTAGCTGACTACACTACCACTTTTGCAAGGTGAAGTTGACCAGCCTAAACTGCAGTAAAACACTCATAAGCATCTCTTTTCATTTTATTTTCTATCTTTCATAGGTTCAAAATTATGTTTTTGACTTTGTAACTCACATTGTAATACATTTTTCAATTATTTTCTTCTTCTATGGTATATTGGCGATTGCACAATTTAATGTGCATCCCGCCACCTACTGTGCGGGATGGAAACACGATTTCCCCAAAAAACATAACAAACTACCAAAAAAACGACTAAACTACCAAAAATTGTATAAATCAAACAACTACTGTTAAAAAATAAACAGATCTGTTCAGATCTGATCCCTACACAGGCTTAAGGGGTGTCATGACTGTCCTGTTAGGATCCAAATAAGTCAGATCAGCTTTGCAATAAATAACTTCAACCAGACCCCCCGCAGACAGGGGGAGGAGGGAACTGGTGGGGACCTGTTTCTAATGTATTAAGTGTGTATGTTCATCCTGTGCTACCATTTAATTAGCTAGTAAATAAATAATTGAGCCAATTTGTGTATTACTGAATCATAAGTAAGTCTCAGGTTTTTGCAGATGCAAGGTTATGATTAATAAATTGACTGTTGATGGAGTTTAATTCGGGAGATGGTAACTTTAAAGAACCGCTCTCGTGGTGCCCCAAATTCTAATGAGTTAATTGTTACCTGATTAATTTAGATAGTTGATTAGATAAATAACAGTCATCAAATTAATGAAAGTAAAGTCACGACGCTTGAGTCCCAAAAACTTTTCTGCCGCAACCACAATAATTTTCAGTTTCTTAGACTTCTTTGAGACTTCTGCCATACAGTTTATAACTGTAGCAATGAAAGCCACACAATCCATCTTTTGACTGGTAGCAAGCATTTACTACAGGCTGTGGTGCATCCACTACCATATCTTCACTAGCATCACTTGTTTTCTCAATTCTTTTAATCGCCTCCGCATAGGAAATTTGATTGGTCGCTCTAACTTTTGCCACCTCAATCTCCTTCACACTTACAAGGCACACCAGGAACTCTGGATCATGTTCCCAACCACAATTGCAACTCTGTTGTCCTTCTATATGTAACCGATGTGAAATGGCTAGCTAGTTAGCGGGGTGCGTGCTAATAACGTTTCTATTGGCGACGTCACTCGCTCTGAGACCATGAAGTAGTTGTTCCCCTTGCTCTGCAAGGGCCGCGGCTTTTGTGGAGCGATGGGTAACGATGCTTCGTGGGTGTCAGTTGTTGATATGTGCAGAGGGTCTCTGGTTCGAGCCCAGGTAGGGGCGAGGACAGGGACAGAAGCAACACTGTTACATATACACCGTTCTTCATTATACTGGGTCCAACTGCACACACTTGAAACGGCCAAATACTTTACAGTTCTTACACTGCAGTGGTTTGGGAATGTTACAGCGTATCTTATATAACCAAGCTTCAGATGCGTAGAAGATACTCTTTACCAAAAAACAACAGGACCAATAGACTTTCTTATTTTTCTCCATTCAACCAGCGGTTCAGACGCCCGGGCACTAACAACACCAGGAATTCTCTTCAGGTATTCAACCTGAACATCCGTCGTCACCCCTGAGAACTCCTTTGACGAATGCTTTACTTCGAAGTTCAAAGCACTGAACTTCTGTTGTAGGGATTACTTTGAGGGCAACTGCAGTCTTCCTCTATTCTTCAGAAATGTAATGAATCAAAATAAGACCACTCCTGGTCAATCTGACAGTCCACTTTTCCCAGCGCATACTTCACCATTTTTTGACACCTCAAACGGGTTTCCCACATATGCATCCCTACTCAACAAATGCATCCCAACAAGAAGAAAATCATCATTTATAAACGTATCATCCACTCCAATTTTACTCAATTTCCTTTTTGTTCCAGGTGTTGACACTATTGTTGTCTATTCAGGACATTCATCTTCACCAACTTTGCTCGATGTGCTGCTTGATTCAAACTCAGCATCCATTTTCGCCATTTTACTCCTGTCCTCTCATTTCGTTAAGGAATGCTTCCTTCTCCCTTCTCTCCAAGTTCCAATTCCCTCTGATGTCTCTCCAGCGACCCGATTCGCTGAGAGGACACCTTTTTGTAACTTCTCATTGGTTGAGCAAACTGTCCATCTACCAGAAAATGCATTTTGTTAAAGCAACATACAAGGAATCCCCTCATTAAAAACGCATGTCCACATGTGTTCACCACTCCACATACAGTGGAGACCAACATTTAACAGAGCATTCAAGGTTTGCTAACATCCTGTTTCTGGTTGTTTTGGTTAGGGCTGTGGTACTCGTGACATTTTTTCAGCTGTGACACCCATAGCTGGCAAATAGCAGTACAACCTTTAAAAAAGTGTACAATCTATGCAATAATCAGAATGCATGATTTGTCATCAGTACTTGAAAACATGTGAATAGAACTGTAAATACATTATGTGCCATACATACATACTGTATGCTACAGTAGAAAGACGATATACAGAAAATAAGGCACTTACTTTGATATGTCCAAAGTTATTATTTGTAAGGAAAACAACAATGAAGGCAATGTGTGCGCAAGCCAGAAAATGTCCCAGGGGGAAAGCGTTTGTGCAAGACTGCGCAAATTTCTGCATACTTGATTTGCGGAAATACTGGGAAACTGCTTGGGCTCTCCTCGAAAAGAGAAGTTTTAACTTGCAATGAATTGTCCGGCTTAGTAAAGCGTCAAACATAAATTGTTCACAACAGTGAAATGGGCTACTTCTATGTGAATTAATGAGGAGGTGGAACACACCTCAATTCAACCTTGTTAGAAAATAAAAGTTTGACATTTACAAGTTGAAACAATTCATGCTGGGGTGGACCATTATAGATATTTGGAACTCACACGTGAAAAGGTTAAGGATTCTCAGTGAAGTAAACAACCAAAGATTTCAAGACTAAAAGTGGTGAAAGTAGTAGCAAAAAGTAGGAGGAAAAATAAACTTTATCTAGTCCTTGGACTATATCTTAACCTGACTTTGGTGCAGGTTATGTTGTTCTTCACATTACTGTCTCTGGTAAACACACTATATCAAATAAAATGGTGGTTTATTTGTTACATGTATAGGATACAGAAGGTGTAAACGGTACAGTAAAATGGTTACTTGCATAGTGGAGTATTTTGTTAAGGCATGTAGCTAGCTAGCTAGCAAAACAATGAACCATAATATTACTACACAGATCATACACGTAATGTAAGCTAGCGAGCCAGCCAGCTAATGTTAGCTAGCTAACAGTACGCTTTAACTTGCAATGAATTTCTGACAATTTCTGACAAATTTCTGACAAAATGAGAAACATATATCTGAAAATGTAGCTAGACTCTTAACCGTATACATGGATGAACGCTTCTCCCGCTGTCATGGATGCCATGGTTGACCTTAATTTGAAGATGTAATCCGGAGACAGCTGCTTTATACAACAGCCTTCTTTCTGTGTTCTCTTTTTGGACTCTCTACGCATTTGTCAATCATATCTCTGCTTCCATCGGCCATTCCACTGATTTCAAAAAAACGTATTCCGTGACAATGACACCGTTTCTTCCCCACCATTGTCACCAGAAGACTACAATCTGGTTCAATAATTTTTTTAAACATATATCAGGGATTTTCTCATTGTCTGATTAATTTTCATTGCGAATCAGCATGGCATGAGCATCCTCCAGAAAATAGTCCATCACAACTTTTTCCAACTGAGCTTTGTCGATAGCACTATTAACTACAGGGCAGTAATGTTGAGAGCAGTAGCAACACCTTTTCAGCTCTTTATGATATCTAGTTTTTGTCTTTTTTTTAAGCCGCTCTAGACATGATTATTCACACATAGTGAGCAGCTCATGTTATAGACAGAAGCCCCAATCTGAACTCATCTCTCGGCATGTCCAGCCCATCCATTATCTCAGCCAAACATGGCTAGCGGGAAGCTTCCTTTATTTTTGGCTAAACCAACTAGGCACGTAATAAAAAATGGTATTTGTATTTACAGATGGCATACAAGTTTGTTATTAAGGCACATGAAAGTTCACATGTTTGAGAAGGAATTTCTGCAACAAAAAAAAGTAATTAAAAAAATGAAAGCCTCCTGTGAAGTAGTGAGGTGCGACATACGCCTAGTTTCTTGAAACGGGTCACATATCTCTGATCTGTCTTGGAACATATGGGAATTTGCTCCAATTAATATGATTAATAGGATCGGACCCTTTTTTTTTAAATGCCTAAAATGACATACCCAAATTGAACTGCCTGTAGCTCAGGACCTGAAACAAGGATATGCATATTCTTGATACCATTTGAAAGGAAACACTTGTGTATGGTAGTGAAATTATGTGTATGGTAATGTGAAATTAATGCAGGAGAATATAACACATTAGATCTGGTAAAAGATAATAAAAACAAAAAAACATGCGTTTTCTATTATTATTTTTCTCCATCATCTTTGAAATGCAAGAGAAAGGCCATAATATAATATTGCAGTTTAGGCGCAATTTAGATTTTGGCCACTAGATGGCAGCAGTGTGTGTGCAAAGTTTGAAATACTGGACAATATTTGCTATTTTTATTATCCATGGAACCCCTGGCCCAGGCAATTTGTCAATCGAAGGAAATAACACCAATCTCCCTAAAATCTACTGATCTCCCATTTTAAATATTTGGGAGTAGATATATTTCCTTCCTTAGATCAAACCATTGCTAGAAACTTTAACAGAATGCTCAAATCAATTCAATCCAACCTCAGTTGCAATAACATCCCTGTTGCTTTAACCGGCAGAATATCTATTTGTCACACCCTGATTGGGTTCACCTGTCTTTGTACTTGTCTACACCCCCCTCCAGGTGTCTCCCATCTTCCGCATTATACCCTGTGCAACTATACCTGTGTTCTCTGTTTGTCTGTTGCCAGTTTGTCTTGCCAGGTCTTACCAGCGTGCTTTCCCGTCTTTCTGTTTTCTCAAGATTCTGTTTCCTACTTTCCCCGGTTTTGACCATTCTGCCTGCCCTGACATCGAGCCTGCCTGCAATTCTGTACCTTAATGACTTTGCCCTGGATTACATACCTCTGCCTGCTCTTGGCCTGTCTTATGCCTGCCCCCTGTTTGGTCAATAAACATCTGTGATTCTAGAAGTCTGCATCTGGGTCTTATCCTGAGTTCTGATATTATTGTCAAAATGAATATACTACCTTGGCTGAATTCCTGTAGTTCAATGTTTCCCACAGCACCCCCTTCTGGCTATTGGGATAAAATTCATAGTGCGGTTTCAAGATGTATATGGAAAGGTAAGCGATCCCAGATTAAATTATCAACCTTACAAAGAGGGAAAGACGTAGGAAGACTATCCGTACCAAACTTTAAATTGCATTTCCAGGCGCTAGCATATCACCCCGTCTGAAATTGGTTAAGACATGATTCTTCTGCCCCCTGGCTGAGTATTGAGAGAAATATGGTGTCTCCTATTGCCCTGGAAGAGGTGGTCTTCACTGATATATCCCTTAAACAATGTAAACTATGCTTTCGTCCTATTATTGCTCACACAAATTCTATTTGGCGCAAAATTTTATAACAATGTAACTAGGAATCAAAATGGCATGCACATACTCCAATATTTCACACTAATGCCTTGCGATCTGGAGAGCGGCCTTTTACATCCCACCAATGGTCCAAATGTGGAATTCATACCCATGCCGATATCATGGACAGTAATGGTTTGAGAACATTCCAAGATTTGAACATACCAGGCAACTATTTTGTTCTATATTTACAAATTAGGTCAGCTATGCTGGTTTACGGAATCCTTTGGGGAACCCAATTACCAAACCATCCAATGATGGGATTTATAAATACATTTTCTAGGCTACCGAAAGGACTGATTTCTATTATGTAAACAACTTTTGGAAAGCTCATATTCTGAGCTAGCCATTAAAAACGTATTGTCCACAGATCTAATTGAATTTGAACAATTCTTTAACTGGAACAGAATATGGAAAAATATGACCTTGGCATCTTGTAATCTTAACCATGAATTTTACCTTTCTAGTTTGTTCACAGACTGTATTGAACACCAAGGAAACATTTTACAATGAAATTGGCCCCAACTCCCAAATGTTCACTGTGAATCTGATGATGTGGGAGTGCAGTGAAGTTAAATGCTTCTGGGACAAAGTTACTAAATTAACTTAGAATTGTATGAATGTAAATATTCAATGCTTTGCATCTACTATGTTACTAATGATGATAGCTCCTTCAATCGCTCAATCAATCAGAGACGATTAATGCTGGTAGGCAGCACTGCAACAAAAAAAGACGTTGACTCTTAGATGGCAATCATCTCACTCTCTCCCAATTCACCAGCAGATACATGTATTATTATTTGTAACAATTGACAGCGATAACATGTTGGTTGGGTGGGGCTATGAGAATGGGATGGGAGGTTGGGGTTGTAGGCCCAATTTTTTTTGTTTTGTTCCTGTATATATTTAATTTATTATTACTCAAACTTTATGATGTGATCAAAATGATCAATGCTTTGTAGTTACACTATATATACAAAAGTATGTGGACACCCCTTCAAATTAGTGGATTTGGCTATTTCAGCCACACCCATTGCTGACAGGTGTATAAAATCGAGCACATAGCCATGCAATCTCCAATGACAAACATTGGCAGCAGAATGGCCTTACTGAAGAGCTCAGTGACTTTCAATGTGGCACCGTCATAGGATACCACCTTTCCAACAAATCAGTTCGTAAAATGTGTGCCCTGTTAGAGCTGGCCCGGTCAACTGTACAGTAAGTGCTGTTATTATGAAGTGGAAACGTCTAGGAGCAACTATGGCTCAGCCGCGAAGTGGTAGGCCACACAAGCTCACAGAACGGGAACGCATTAGCTCGTAAATAAATTGTCTGTCCTCGGTTGCAACACTCACTACAGAGTTCCAAACTGCCTATGGAAGCAACGTCAGCACAAGAACTGTTCGTCGGGAGCTTCATGAAATGGGTTTCCATGGCCGAGCAGCCTCACACAAACCTAAGATCACCATGTGCAATGCCAAGCGTCGGCTGGAGTGGTGTAAAGCTCGCCACCATTTGACTCTGGAGCAGTGGAAACACGTCGCTTGGAGTGATGAATCACACTTCACCATTTGGCAGTCCGACGGACATAGCAGCAAAGGGGGGGGGGGGCGAACTCCATATTAATTATAGCAGCAAAGGGGGGACGAACTCCATATTAATGCCAATCATTTTAGAATGAAACGTTCAACGAGCAGCTGTCCACATATTTTTGGTCATGTAATGTCTGTGCCTTTTTTTCTTTCTTCTTCTTCTGAGTGGCAGCCCGCAGGTACAATGTGTGAAATGATTCATTTAAAATATCCGAACAAAATATGAATGAATACTAATATAAATATTGTACCGTGGGACGTACGCAAGGACATTTTTAGGATTTTCTTTGGATGTTGTGTCATGGTACCCTGAAGGTTTTGTCTAGTTCCCTGTTTGTCCCGGGGACGTCCCTGAGGAAGATCTTAAGACAATCTTGGGACATTGTGTCATAGTCCCCAGAAGGTCCCTGAAACATTATTGGGACCTTGTGTCTTGGTCCCCTGGATGTTCTTGTCACGCGATGCTGCCAGGTGTCCCAAACCATTATAAGTAAAGTAATTGGGTGGGAAAGTTTCTTTGTGACCATCAGGTGACGTCACTGGGAACTAGACAAAAACCTCCAGGGTGTCATGTAAAAATCTTCCCAACATGAAATAGTTCCTAATCATTCTGATTGTGGCGTCATGTTGTAAAATTGTTCACAGCGGGAAAATGTTCCCAGTTCAGTAATTGCACATGCGTCTCTTTGTGTGGATGGCTGAGCTCATACGGGTCTCAGACACCCTCCCTCACCCTTGATTTAGCTAGCTAGCTAAAAATTAGCTGTCAGTTGGTTGAGATAGCTTATTCTCAGAGGTGTGCAGTTGTAGCTTATTTGTAAAGCTAAATAAACAAGTATAAAAGCTAGGTTTTAGCCAAAGTATAAACAACTGTTTCACATCTCCACTAGTTACTTTTGATAACCAAATGCATTGAGCTAGCTATCTGCCATTCTGTGCAGCACATGATAGGCTGCAGTAGCTAGGTAGCACAACTAGCTTGTGTCCACAACTAGCTAGACTATAACTTTACCCACCATCTCTCACATTACCTAAAGCCAACAGTACCATGGTAGCCTCTTCTGGATCAATCCTTGAGCAGAAAGTAAATGTTAGCACTGAATATACATGCAATGACAGTTGATTTGGCTTTACCATGAATTAACACTACTACCAAATATTTATATAACTAACCCATGGTACTGCAATTTCTCCAAAATAATCAGTTTCTGCTGTCATTTGTCACTTGAGTGGACTCTAATGTCATAATGTGGAATTGAAGACTCGACTGTGTTGCGAGTGTGTCTTCCAAGTTTGTCGCCAGAATATTACCAAGGAGAAAGCAAGTCCTCTATGTAATTTATGGCCATATGCTTAATTAGTAGGCTGTTAACAGAAATTGACAGTGAAATATTTGAGTGAACAGAATTTATTCCAGGGTATAAGGGGAAGAGACATTACATGCTATCCAAAAGAGAAGTAACAGATATCAGATCAAAAGCATGTAAAAACTGCATAAATAAGTCACGTTTCAGCAATCTGCTGTCTTATAGCAGGTGTTTGACACTTTAAAAAGCAAATCAAATGAGTAGATATGACCCCCCCTCCACCAAATTGAGATGCTGACCAACAAAAAATAAAGTCATACATTTCTGTATACTTCCAACCATTTAGGGTAATAGAATGAACTATGGCTGTTTTTTTTTTTACACAGGCAGCACAATTCTGAACTATTGGCATAAACAATTGGGACAGAAATGGGCTGCCTGTGTAAACACAGCCTATGTGGGTTCCTCAACCCTCCCTGAAAAAGGTGGTGAAAGGTAGTTTATTTTCATTAAATCAGGGGGTGTCAAACTCATACAATGGAGGGCCTAGCGCACGTGTCAAACTCATTCCACGGAGGGCCGAGTGTCTGTGGGTTTTCACTCCTCCCTTGATTGATGAATTAAGGTCACTAATTAGTAAATAACTCCCCTCACCTGGTTGTCTAGGTCTTAAAAGAAAAAACCCTCAGACACTAGGCAAGGGGTTAGGTCTAAAACACGCAGACACTTAGCCCTGCATGGAATGCATTGACACATGCATTAAATGATTAGAGTATACAGTGCGTGTCTGACTTTATATAAGTAAACAAAGTCGTAGGCTACTATGAGCTAAGATTAAATGCTAACAAAAGTAACAAGAATCAGACCCCTAAACATGATGAGCGAGACATACTCTAAGAACGGTGTGCTGGTGTTACAATATGATGGTGGCATTGCAAACATACAAAATAAAAAGCATACCTGTTAATAGGGATGTGCATCTTTCCCTTTCAAGACGATTTGATACACATCTAGATACAGGGGCTTCGATATGATACAGTAACGATACATTTTTAGGTTGAACCTACCTAACGACACTGAGGATGATTACAATTGAACACAATGTACATCTGACCAGGCAGAGAATGTTGGCTAGCTCTAATACTGCCCACCTAACCCCTTAGACGCTGACTCTAAAATGAACATGCAGATGCAACCAAATAGTGAAATAAAATGTTAAAAAGTTATGGGGAGGCAATATGTGTGAAGATAACTAAGTACAGCTTTACTCAACTGAAACACTCATGCTTCTGCAGAAACCACACTGTGACCTGTAAGATAAGAATGCGCATAAGAATGCGAGATTGTGGATGGACTGCAAAATATACACTCCTATAATAAACACACAAAAACATCCAATACCACATTTCATTACCGCACAGAACATAACTTCTGGGTGTCTGCGTCAAAGTCCTTGCCCAGCCGTGCGATGACCCTGAATATCATCCTTAGGAGGGCCTCTTGGCACTTGGAGGCTGTAGGATGAGCAAATGTTGAGCCAAATGTTGAGCAAATGATGGATCCAGCCACTTGCTCATCCGGTCGTGTCTGACTGTGCTGTCGGGAAAGCTCTCGGGTATGCAATTGAATAGTTAAGTGGAAGGGTACTGTTCGTCTTGTGAATTGTAAGCAAATTGTAGTTGACAGACTCAAGACAATCATAATTTCTTCAGACAAGAAAAGTACCTCTGTCTTGTCAGTGAGGGCATGAACGCTGAGGTGATGGTGGAGAGCAATTCCACGAAATAAAGCATTTATTGATCAAAACGTATTCCAATTGCAAAATTATGCCTCAACTATGAGTTGGACTCCAATCACATACCTGTCCTATGTCATCTTCGGAACCACATACTCTGCCAAAAAAGCGGCACACTCATCGACGCCGACTCATCGAGTTCCCGTGTCTCCGCCACAAGGCCGTGAACCTCGAGTTCTGCCATCTGTAATACATAAGCAGCAATATGACTGAGTTGAGCATCTTCATTCAGACCCTTGGCTCAGAACCTGGGACACACACGTTGCGTATTTAAGTAAGGCAACGACTTACGGAGCAAACAAGAACTCCAGTTGTCAGAATGAGTCTGAGCCTGGCGCCATTGTGATGGGTACACGACGGTCCGTTCACTCAAATCCCAAACGTTCCTGAAGCCATTGCTGCAATAAAATAAAGGATTTTGTTATGTAGCCTTTTACATTCGTACCCGACAACTTTTGCAAATTTTTTGTTGTCTGAGAGGGAAATGCTGTAAATTTAAGACTATTTTGAAAGGTGAGACGTTGAGGATGACAACAAATACCACTTTGATGTCATACAAGCAAACAAAACACCCGTGAGTCCAAATGTGCACATTTCTATATCATAAAACTTATGTCATACAGTGTCAACATTTATGATCACTATGTTGTGTACAGTTACAAGATGACATGGCGCCATACCCTGGATTATTCTGAACATAACAAGCCTGTGTTTGTCTGTTGTGAAGAAAATCCACAGTGGAACACACCTGAATGCACTCATAGACTCCTTTCTATGCGCACCAAAATTATGATCTGTTTGTCACGTTCCTGACCTTGTTTTCCTTTTGTATAGTTGTGTTTAGTGGGTCAGGACGTGAGCTGGGTGGGCAGTCTGTGTTGTTTGTTCTATGTTAAGTGTCATTGTATGGTTCTCAATCAGAGGCAGGTGTTTGACGTTTCCTCTGATTGAGAACCATATATAGGTAGATTGTTTCACATTGTTTGTGGTGGGTGGTTGTGTTCCTGTGTCAGTGTTTGTGCCACACAGGACTGTTTCGGTTTTGTCACATTGGTTGTTTTGTATTTTGAAGTGTTTTGTTGACTTTCATTAAATAATGAACACTAACCACTCTGCGTTTTGGTCCTCTCCTTCTGTCAGCGAGGACAGCCGTTACAGAACCACCCACCTCAAAAGGACCAAGCAGCGAGTGAAACAGCAACAGGACCCACCTACACAGGATTTCTGGACATGGGAGGACGAATTGGATGGTAAGGGACCTTGGGCTCAACCTGGAGAATATCGCCGCCCTCGTGAAGAGCTGGAGGCAGCGAAAGCCGAGAGGCGGTGGTATGAGGAGGCAGCACGGAGGCGAGGCTGGAAGCCTGTTACTCAAGCCCAAAAAATTCTTGGGGGGTGGCTAAAAGGGAGTGTGGCGAAGTCAGGTAGGAGACCTGCGCCTACTCCCTGTACTTACCGTGGAGAGCGAGAGTACGGGCAGACACCGTGTTACGCAGTAGAGCACATGGTGTCTCCTGTACGTGTGCATAGCCCGGTGCGGTACATACCAGCTCCTCGTATCGGCCGGGCTAGATTGAGGATTGAGCCTGATGTCATGAAGCCGGCCCAACGCATCTGGCCAGCAGTGCGTCTCCTCGGGCCGGCATACATGGCACCAGCCTTACGCATGGTGTCCCCGGTTCGCCTACATAGCCCAGTGCGGGTTATTCCACCTCCCCGCACTGGTCGGGCTACGGGGAGAATACAACCAGGTAAGGTTGGGCAGGCTCAGTGCTCAAGGGAGCCAGTACGCCTGCACGGTCCGGCATATCCGGCGCCACCTCCCCGCCTCAGCCCAGTACCACCAGTGCTTACACCACGCACCAAGCCTCCTGTGCGTCTCCAGAGCCCTGTTCCTCCTCCACGCACTAGCCCTGTGGTGCGTGTCTCCAGCCCATTACCACCAGTGCCTACACCACGCACCAAGCCTCCTGTGCATCCTGTTGCTGTTTCCCGCACTAGCCTGATGGTGCGTGTCCTTAGCCCGGTACCTCCAGTTCCGGTACCACGCACCAGGCCTACAGTGCGCCTCAGCCGGCCAGAGTCTGCCGTCTGCCCAGCGGCGCCTGAGCTGCCCGTCTGCCAAGCGCCGCCTGCGCTGCCCGTCTACCAAGCACCGTCAGAGCTGCCCATCTGTCCCGAGCCTTCAAAGCCGCCCGTCTGTCCCGAGCCTTCAGAGCCGTCCGCCAGACAGGAGCCGCTAGAGCCGTCCGCCAGACAGGAGCCGCTAGAGCCGTCCGCCAGACAGGAGCCGCTAGAGCCGTCCGCCAGACAGGAGCAGCTAGAGCCGTCTGCCAGACAGGAGCCGCTAGAGCCGTCCGCCAGACAGGAGCCGCTAGAGCCGTCCGCCAGACAGGAGCCGCTAGAGCCTTCCGCCAGACAGGAGCCGCTAGAGCCTTCCGCCAGACAGGATCAGCCAGAGCCTTCCGCCAGACAGGATCAGCCAGAGCCTTCCGCCAGACAGGATCAGCCAGAGCCTTCCGCCAGACAGGATCAACCAGAGCCTTCCGCCAGACAGGATCAGCCAGAGCCTTCCGCCAGACAGGATCAACCAGAGCCTTCCGCCAGACAGGATCAGCCAGAGCCTTCCGCCAGACAGGATCAGCCAGAGCCTTCCGCCAGACAGGATCAGCCAGAGCCTTCCGCCAGACAGGATCCGCCAGAGCCGTCCAGCCAGGACCAGCTAGAGCCGTCAGCGAGCCAGGACCAGCCAGAGCCGTCAGCGAGCCATGAGCAGCCAGAGCCGTCAGCGAGCCATGAGCAGCCAGAGCCGTCAGCGAGCCATGAGCAGCCAGAGCCGTCAGCGAGCCATGAGCAGCCAGAGCCGTCAGCGAGCCATGAGCAGCCAGAGCCGTCAGCGAGCCATGAGCAGCCAGAGCCGTCAGCCAGTCCGGAGCTCCCGTCCCTCAGTCCGGAGCTC
The DNA here is from genome assembly GCF_045679555.1 of Salvelinus alpinus. NCBI lineage: Eukaryota > Metazoa > Chordata > Actinopteri > Salmoniformes > Salmonidae > Salvelinus > Salvelinus alpinus. Next base: position 29,937,220 of record NC_092088.1, read on the forward strand.
CCGTCCTTCAGTCCGGAGCTGCCATTCAATCCGGAGCTGCCCCTAAGTCCGGTGCTGCCCCTCATCCCGGTGCTGCCCCTCATCCCGGTGCTGCCCCTTATCCCGGTGCTGCCCCTTATCCCGGTGCTGCCCCTTAATTTAGGTGGGTTTATTTGGAGGGGGATACGGAAGCGGGGAGTGACTATGGTGGTGTGGGGACAGCGTCCGGAGCCGGAGCCGCCACCGTGGACAGATGCCCACCCAAACCCTCCCCTTAGTTAGTTTTGCGGCCGGAGTCCGCATCTTGGGGGGGGGGGTAATGTCACGTTCCTGACCTTGTTTTCCTTTTGTATAGTTGTGTTTAGTGGGTCAGGACGTGAGCTGGGTGGGCAGTCTGTGTTGTTTGTTCTATGTTAAGTGTCATTGTATGGTTCTCAATCAGAGGCAGGTGTTTGACGTTTCCTCTGATTGAGAACCATATATAGGTAGGTTGTTTCACATTGTTTGTGGTGGGTGGTTGTGTTCCTGTGTCAGTGTTTGTGCCACACAGGACTGTTTCGGTTTTGTCACGTTGGTTGTTTTGTATTTTGAAGTGTTTTGTTGACTTTCATTAAATAATGAGCACTAACCACTCTGCGTTTTGGTCCTCTCCTCTGTCAGCGAGGACAGCCGTTACACTGTTAGCCTGAATTGCATTGTGAAAGCCTAACACTAACATCATATTTTATAACTTCACTGTCATGTTGATAATAAAACAAGCTTTCAAATGATGCCCGCCTGACCCAGATTGTGATTTATAATGGACTGTTTCTCAATAGCGTAAACAACAGTAATTGTGTATTGGCGAGGATGCAGAGTTGTATTCCAAACCAAAAACAACTACAAGTGTGATTGCTCTAGTTCCTCAACGGCACAGCTAGGAGAGCTAAAAAAATTAAAAATTAAAACACCTTATAGTTGAAGACTCTTCTTTGAGTCATAAAAGTGTATTGAAATGACTTACAAACTGTGCAGACTTTGTAGAGGTGTGGCCGCTTGGAGAAACCAGTTAGTCCTCTCACTCTAACCCTTGTAATTTTGTTGTATTATGTTGCACCTACCCCATATTTTCAAGGAATATTCTTATGTTACTGATTGTATTCAGAGTATTTTCAGATTTCGTTAACATTTCTGCTTCTGCTATTGTTGTGTCCTCACATTTGGTCTAATAATTTGCCCGTAATCTACAAACTGTCCCCTTTCAATTGCTCCCATGGTTATGGATTTTCACATGTCTTCTGTAAGAAACATTTAAATGTATCCCTATCCATATAGGCCAATTCCCACGAGTGTAAAGGGTTAATATATCACACTCCCCAGTCAGTGATGTTGTCCACAAGTCTTAAAATCAAGAAGTTTGTTGGTGACTATTGAAGCGATCTCTGTTCCCGATTAGCCCTTCAAGGGTTCAGCCATTACCCATTTGCTGAAGAGGTCAGTCATGGTTAGGGCATACTGGTTTCCAGCCGTGGTTCTCTTTTCAAAAGGGCCTATGAGATCAATGCCCAGGCTAGACCATGCACGTCTAACTTCGATAGGATGCATCACAGGAGCCCGCGCTTTCATGTTATCATATAGTTGACACACTGCACTCCTCAACCTTAGAGAATGTGAAAACATAGTACATTAGATATAACAAACGCAAACACTCTTTCAATGTAATTTAAAATAGCCGCAATAGCAAAGTTATAAAACAAGTTGTTTGGAACCTGGATGCTGATTGATTGATAGCAGGGACCCACATTACCCGCATTCCACAGGTAATGCCTGTTAACAGTTCAGTTAGATTTATCAATGCACATCCACTGTCCCACAGCCCAGCCAGTCAATTTATAAACTTAATCTCCCATGGAAAAAAGCATCTAGACAAAATGTATTCCCCATGCTACGAGCCTAGCATTTGTTTGGTATAGCAGGGGTTAACATAAGCCTTGCTGTGTGCCTATCCGACCATGTTAACCCCCCATCTCCACCATGCATATGAATGTGACAAGACTGGCACCTTCTCTAAACCAGGTAGATACATTTATCAGGACAATTATTATAATGGATATACGCAAAGAATTGGCAATAGAAACTAAGGTAAAACAAATGAAAATGCACATAGTTCGTCGTCACTTCAGCTGCTTGATGTGATTGTGTTACGCTGAATTCCCGTGATACGGATTGAATTGGCTAGCTAGCAAAGGAGAAGTAACGTTAGCTTGTGATTACTTGTGACTGAGAAAGAAAGTTAGCACTTATCTAGTAGATCGATGTTCCCAGGTACTGTTTTGAGATATATTTGTTCAAGAAGGCTATGCACTATCAATCAAAAAGTCTTTGCAATCACAAAAAATGTCCTCACATCAATTAGCACTTTGACGCCCGAGTCCGGATTGGCAGATGTAGCAAATGCACGCGCCCATTTAACAGTTTTTCGAAGTCGAGGGGGGGGGGGGTAAGAGAGAGACATCCGCACGAGCTCAGCCATCCACAAAGAGACGAGCGTTATTGAACTGGGAACATTTTCACGCTGTGAGAAAGTTTCCATGACGTCACAATCAGAACGATTGGGAACTATTTCATGCTGGGAAGATGTTTACATGATATAGGGGACAATGACACATCGTCCCAAGAACGTCCTAAAAACATCCTCTGGGATGACCCTGGGACCAACCGGGAACTAGACAAAACCTCCAGGGGACCATTACACAATATCCTGATGACTTTAGGTGACCATTTCATGACATCCCGGGGATGTCCTAACGACTCATTATTGTTTTCTGGGTTGAAAATATTGTGAGGTATCAGTCTGCACATTTTAAAGTTGGTGTAGCTCAAGATATGAAAGTGCAGTAGGCCTACTGTTTTAAATATTATCATGGTGGCCACTAAAACCCATTTATGCAAACTTCAATTACACTGTAGTTTTAGAAGTATATCAATGAAAAAGTGGGTCATGGTTCTTAAATTTAGAGTATTCTGAATATTAGGCCTATCATGAAGTTAGCGTTCCTACTTTAGCTTCAACAGTGTAAGAGCAGTGGGGTTCTAAGAATGGCAAAGAGCTTGTGGTATCAGTGGAGTGGAGTAGTCTTCAAGTTCCCGGTTGGTCAACCTGACAGGTGTGGCATATCAAGAAGCTGATTAAACAGCATGATCATTACACAGGTGCACCTTGTGCTGGGGACAACAAAAAGCCACTTTAAAATGTGCAGTTGTCACAACACAATGCAATAGATGTATCAAGTTGAGGGAGCGTGCAATTGGCATGCTGACTTCAGGAATGTCCAACGGAGCTGCTACCAGAGAGTTTCATGTTAACGTCTCTACCATAAGCCGCCTCCAATGTCATTTTAGAGAATTTGGCAGTATATTCAACCGGCAACACTACCACGTGTAACCACACCAGCCCAGGACCTCCACATCCGGCTTCTTCACCTGCGGGATCAGCCACCCAGATGATGAAACTGATGAAACTGGATTTTCACAACCGAATACTTCCTGCACAAACTGTCAGAACCTGTCTCAGGGAAGCTCATCTAGGTGCTTGTCATCCTCACCAGGATCTTGACCTGACTACAGGTCACTCATTTTTTAGGTCAGTAGTTGTAGTTAGTAGTTGTGATCAGAAGTTTGTGGTCAGTAGTTCTGTGGTTGTGGTCAGTAGGTTGCGGACCGTAGTTGTGTGGTTGTGATCAGTAGTTGTGTTGTCAGTAGTTGTGGACAGTAGTTCTGTAGTTGTGTGCTTGTGGTAAGTAGGTGTGGTCAGTAGTTGTTGTCAATAATTTTGTGGTTTTAGTCAGTAGTTGTTGATGTGGTCAGTATCTGTGTGATCAGTAGCTGTGTGGCCAGTAGTTGTGGTCAGTAGCTGTGGGGTCAGTAGTTTGTGGCCAGTAGGTGTGTGGTTGTGGTAAGCAGTTGTGTGGCCAGTAGTTCTGTGGTCAGTAGTTGTAGTCACTAGTTGTGTGGTTATGGTCAGTACATGTGTGATTGTGGTCAGTAATTGTGGGGTTCAGCAGTTGTGTGGTCAGTAGTTGGTTGTTGTGGTCAGTAGGTGTGTGGTTGTTGTCAGTAATTAGGGTCAGTAGTTGTGTGGTTAGTAGTTGTGAAAAACTGAGTTTAAATGTATTTGGGTAAGGTGTATGTAAACTTCCGACTTCAATGGTATAACATGAGCTGCTAAGTATGTGTGGATAATCCTGTCTAACGCTGCTTTTTTTTAAAAGATATCATGAAGAATTGAAAAGTTTTTCTACTGCTCTCAACATTGCTTCCTTGAAGTTAATAGCGCTATTGACAAATCTCAGTGGGAAAAGGTTGTGATGGATTACTTTCTGGAGTATAATTGTGACTCTCTCCGACTCTGAAAATCAGACGATGAGGAAATCCCTGATTTAGGTAAAAACATTATTTTTCAACCAGACATTGTAGTATTCTGATGACAATGGTGGGGAAGAAACGGTGTGGTTGTCACGGAAGTAGTTGACTGAGTTTTGAACTCAGTGGAATGCCCGGTGGAAGCAGAGCTGATTACCAAATGCGGAGAGAGTCCAAAAAGAACACAGAAAGAAGGCTGTTGTATAAAACACCTGTCTCCGGATTACATCTTCAAACTAAGAGCAACCATGGCATCATGACAGAGGGAGAAGCGTTCATCCATGTATACGGGTAAGAGTCTAGCTAGATTTTCAGATATTATACGTTTCTAATTTTGTCAGAAAGTAATTTTCAAGGCAAATTAAAGTGTACTGTTAGCTAGCTAATGTAAGTGGTCAGTAGTTGTAGCCATTAGTTATGCTCCATAGTTGTGGTTAGTAGTGTGGTCAGTAGTGGTGTGATCATTGAAAGTAGTTGTGGTCAGTAGTTGCATAGTTGTGGTCAGCAGATGTGGTCTGTAGTTCTGTGGTTGTGGTCAGTAGGTGTGTCCAGTAGTTCTGTTGTGGTCACCAGTTGTGTTCAGTTTGTGGTCAGTCCTTTTGGTCAGTAGCTGTGTGATTGTGGTCAGTAGTTTGTTGTGTGGTTGTGGTCCGTAGTGGTGTGATTTTGATTAATAGTTGTTATCAATTAGTGGTCAGTAGTTTTGGTTAGTTGTTTTGTGGTCAGTATTTAAGCGGTTGTGGCCACTATTTATGGTCAGTAGTTGCATAGTTGTGGTCAGTAGTATTGTGGTCAGTAGTTGTGGTGTCAGTACTTGTGGTCAGTAGTTGTTGTTAGTCATTTGTGGTAAGTAGTTGTTTGTGATCAGTATTTGTGTGGTTGTTGAAAGTAAGTGTGTTGGTGTGGTCAGTAATCATGTGGTTGTGGTCAGTAGTTGCATGGTTGTGGTCAGTAGTTGTTGTGTGGGTGTGGTCAGTAGTTGTGATGCTCGGTAGTTGTATGGTCAGTAGTTGTGTGGTCGTTGAAAGTAGTTCTGTTTATTAGACGTGTTGGTCAGTATTTACATGGTTGTGGTCATTTTTTATGGTCGGTAGTTGCATAGCGGTAGTATTTGTGGTTATTAGTTGTGTGGTTGTAGTCAGCAGTTGTGTGATTTGTGGCCAGTGGTTGTGTTGGTCAGTAGTTTTGTGGTCAGTAGTTTGTTGTGGTCAGTATTTTTTGTGGTCAGTCATTTTTGTTAGTTGTTTTGTGGTCATGTAGGTGTAGTCAATATTTAGGTGATTGTGGTCACTATGTATGGTCAGTAGTTGCATAGTTGTGGTCAGTAGTTTTTGTGGTCAGTAGTTTGTGGTCAGTAGTTGTCATCAGTAATAGTGTGGTTGTGTTCAGTAGTTGTAGTCAATAGTTGTGGTTAGTTACATTGTGGTTAGTCCTTTTGGTCAGAGGTTGTGGTTAGTAGATATGTGGTTGTAGTCAGTAGTTGTGTTGGTCTGTAGTTTTGTAGACAGTTGTTTGTTGTTGTCAGTTGTTCAGTAGTTGTAATCAGTTGTATTTGTGGTCAATAGTTGTAAGTAGTCATGTGATTTTGGTTAATAGTAATCATTAATTGTAGTCTGTGCTTTTTGTGGTCAATAGTTTTGGTTAGTTGTTTTGTGGTCAATATTTATGTGTATGTGGTCAGTTGTTATGTCAGTAGCTGCGGTCCGTAGTTGTGGTTATTTGTTGTGGTCGGTAGTTGTGGTGTCTGTAGTTGTGTAGTTGTCAGTAGTTGCGGTCAGTCGTGTTGGTCAGCAGATGTGTGGTTAGTAGTTTGTGGTCAGTAGTTGTATGGCTGTGGTCAGTACTTGTGGTAGTAGTTATGTGGTTGTGGTTAGTAGTTGTGGTCAGTAGTTTTGGTCAGTAATAGTGGTTAGTAATAGTGGTCAGTAATAGTGTGGTTTCGGTCAGTAGTTGTATTCAATAGCTGTGGTTGGTTGTATTGTGATCAGTAGTTCTGTTGTTGGGGCAGTAGTTGTGTTCACCAGTTGTGTTCAGTAGTTGTGGGTAGTTGTTGTGGTCAGTACATTTTGTGGTCAGTCATTTGGGTCAGTAGGTGTGTAGTTGTAATCAGTAGTTGTGTGACTGTGGTCAGTAGTTGTAGTCAGTAGTTGTGTTTAGTAGTTGTGTGATTGTGGTCAGTGTTGTGTTGGTCAGTAGTTTTGTGAGCAGTAGCTGGTTGTTGTAAGTAGTTGTGTGGTTGTGGTCAGTGCTTGCAGTCAGTAGCTGTGGTCATTAGTTGTGCTCAGTAGTTGTGCGTTGATCCTATCGACGGCTGGGGCGCGGGAACCTGACAGACCGGCTGAGGCAGGGGAGCCTGGCGATCCGGTGAATGCATGAAAGCCCGACGAGCCGGCTGTAGCAGAGGAGCCTGGCGATCCGGCTGAGGCATGACAGCCTGACACTTGAGAGGCTGTAGCGGCTCCCGCACCTGACATCATTCCCACCGGAAATAAAATAAAAAATAAAAAACACTCCCTGATGCTTCCCTTAGGTGAGGCGTCATTCTATAACGATGGGCGCTGAGAGTCGGGAAGCAAGTTCAGGGAGTGAGTGTTTTAATAAAATAAACGGACCGTAATACAAAACAAGAAACACTAACAGCACACAGACAAGAAACCGAAACACTGACGCCTGGGGAAGGAACAAAAGGGAGTGACATATATAGGGAAAGTAATCAGGGAAGTGATGGAGTCCAGGTGAGTCTGATGACATGCAGGTGCACGTAACGATGGTGACAGGTGTGCGCCATAACGAGCAGCCTGCTGACCTAGAGGCCGGAGAGGGAGCACACGTGACAATGATGCCCAGCGTAAGGCAAGAAACAATGCAGAACTATTTTCTGTGACTTTTTCAAATTATAGTCATACACCTCATGTAGCCTAGCGCATAGGCCTATCTGTTTTCATAAGGTTTGTATCACAACTAAAGTGGCTAAATAACTTCTTAAAATGAAGAACAATAATCCACGTTACAACGGGTGTAGAGCCTAACTGGCATACATACACAGCTCGTGAGTTTGACATTTGGGCAATATAATTTTTACCAAAAAAATGCACCTTTATAATAAAAACATTACATGCATAATCTCATTTGAGGTCACTTTTGATAATGGTGTTTTCTTGCTAATATGCATTGTTGCGCCTATAATGTGAAGAAATAGCCTAATAGTTTGTCAACATTTTAAGCTAAACGTTCTGATCTGTTGCATCAGCCTCATTGCGTGAAAAAAGTTTTGGGATTCTAGTGGTTGTATTACAGTATATTACTGTGTATACTTTACGTTGAAGCTTGCATCGATGCATGCTTCAAAATATGTACAAGCGGAGTATGCATTAGAGAAGTGCCCTCCATGCTCCGTTTCGCATACTTTGAATTTGGACCCATACACCGACCCTCTTGTGCTCCAATTTGCATGATCGGAGCACACTAGTATGCACTTTGAGAAACAGCCACAGTGTTTACTTCTCCTGGGTTAAGGAACAGATATGGTTCCCTGGTACTGGCATTGATATCTGTGGTGCCTGGATCTACCACCACAGGCTTTGGCAGCACTGGGCAGAGGCTGGTCCAGAAGCGGAGCCCACTTATTTTTGCCTCGCCTCTTTTGGCCGGTGAGGCGGCAGAGCAACCTCCAGAACCTCTCCTGAAGGGGGGCAGTATGTGCCACGAGGTATGCACATAATAGACTCACACTCTTGGCCAGAAAACTTGCAACCAGCTGGGTCAGAGTGATCACCAGCACCAGGGAGGAGATTAACACCTGTAGGTTACCAATAGCTGGAGGTCCCGGGGTCTTTGTCCATGTCGTCCGAGAGAGCACAACGGACAAGGAAGCCCAAATCGAGCGTCAGGAACTGCACAATGAAAAAATGTGCAAACACATCCATATTTTCAGAGAGACATATGAACCGTTTGCGTGAAATTTGAAAAGTGGGCCGTTGTACAAGGACTAGGGTGTTACATTGTGTTATTGAGTCATGACATCACAATCGAATTCTGGGTGACATAATGTGCATCAGTACAGATCTGGCTCACGGTGATGTCATAGAAGAGATAGATGTTGAGAAATGATTGAGGATTCTAAGTAAACTCTTGTACTAACTTTGGTATTATATCTGTCATAAAGCATCCCACCACAATTAAAAACAAATCCACAAATAGATAAATAAACATTTGGAAACAATGGTGGTCCTGTGAGGCTGTTTGCAGACTATGGTGCTTGCAATGCCGTGATAGTGGGTTTTGATTCCCATTGTGGCCACCCATACAAAATGTATGCGCGCACTAATGTAAATTGCTTTGGATGAAAGCATCTGCTAATGGCATATAAATAAGAATATACAACTAACATTTCTGAGGGCCACTACCTAGCTTTTATCTCCCCAATAACATACTTACTGTAGCTACAATTGTTTGACTTGGACAATGACAGCATGGTGTTTGGCAAGAGCACAAACAGACGTGGGACCATGAAATGATTGTTTTGACCATGAGACCAAAGCCAAGTAAAGTAACACAGTATGACATCACACAGATACTATAGGTTTATCAGCTACAGAAACCTATCCAAATAGGATACATGGACGTAGAAAGGGGATTTGTCGTCTTAATTGTTCTTGCACCAGGGAGTATAATAAAACCTATGCTGTGAAGGATTAACTAAATCCTCCAACTATGGTTTCTAAGCAAGATGACCCTATACACAAGAGGTATTTGACACCTTTTCTTTATTTGAAGCCTTTGTACCGTAACATAGATGACAAATCACATATTATGGGTGTGTGATAACAACTGTTATGTCTAGAGTCTCACCTTAACACCGCAAGGGACACATCCACTGACACTGAGTGATTAACTTTACCTTCACCAAAGAAACACTAGGGATATCAGTATTGTCTCCCCCTTCCTGGACCTGGCAACAAAGGAGGCTTCAAAAAAAGTTGGGAAATTCAACCCCACAACTTTTCTCAGTCTCTCAACTTCCATATGGAAACTAGATAAATGCTTTAGGATGGTGGTTTGTCAGGCGTAGGGAGACATTGCACCTAGATGCTGATCCTGGGTCAGTTTTGCATTCATCTCGGAAACCCAGAACTAAAGCTCCATAATTGTGTCAGATTAAGGCCTGGGGGGAGATGTGATGATAAGCAAGTACTTGCTAAGGTTAGGGTTAGCCTGAGGTTTAGAATACGAGTTAGGGTAAGGGTTAGGGCTATGGTAAGGCTTAAGTTTAGGGTTAGGATAAGGGTTAAGGTTAGGGTTAGTAGATAGTTAGTTGAAATGTTACTGATAGTCTGTATAGTATCAAAGATACTTGAAAGAGGAGTGGATACAGGGCGGTAGCTCACCCACTCAGCAAGTTTCAGGCAAATATATGGGCCAAATGTCCCCTCGTCTTCCAAAATTCGAAAGATGCGAGCACTTGCGAAATTGTGATTTGTCCAATTGATCAGTGACGAAAAATCAGGGTAGGGGAACAAAATACCTTGTTAGTCGTCACATCCCACAGTCTGTTGACAAACGCTACAATACCATATGATCACTTGATTGTTCAATTGCACACACGGTCCAACAGAAATTTGACTTCCGCTTTTAACCCAACCCCTCCGTAAGACACACATACAGTTGAAGTTGGAAGTTTACATACACTTAGGTTGTAGTCATTAAAACTCATTTTTCAACCACTCCACAAATGTCTTGTTAAACAAACTATAGTTTTGGCAAGTCGGTTAGGACATCTAATTTGTGCATGACACAAGTCATTTTTCCAACAATTGTTAACAGACAGATTATTTCACTTATAATTCACTGTATCACAATTCCAGTGGTTAGGAAGTTTACATGTGCCACACGTTGACTGTGCCTTTAAACAGCTTGGAAAATTCCAGAAAATTATGCCATGACTTTAGAAGCTTCTGATAGGCTAATTGACATAATTTGAGTCAATTGGAGGTGTACCTGTGGATGTATATCAAGGCCTACCTTCAAACTCAGTGCCTCTTTGCTTGACATCATGGGAAAATCAAAAGAAATCAGCCAATACCTCAGAAAATAATTGTAGACCTCCACAAGTCTGGTTCATCCTTGGGAGCAATTTCCAAATGCCTGAAGGTACCACGTTCATCTGTACAATCAATAGTACGCAAGTATAAACACCATGGGACAACGCAGCTGTCATACTGCTCAGGAAGGAGATGCGTTCTGTCTCCTAGAGATGAACGTACTATGGTGCGAAAAGTGCAAATCAATCCCAGAACAACAGCAAAGGACCTTGTGAAGATGCTGGAGGAAACCGATACAAAAGTATCTATATCCACAGTAAAACGAGTCCTATATCGACATAACCTGGAAGGCCGCTCAGTAAGGAAGAAGCCACCAGGAGGAACTGGTGCACTTCACAAAATAGATGGCATCATGAGGTAGGAAAATTATGTGGATATATTGAAGCAACATCTCAAGACATCAGTCAGGAAGTTAAATCTTGGTTGCAAATGGGTCTTCCAAATGGGCAATGACCCCAAGCATACTTCCAAAGTTTTTAGGCAAAATGGCTTAAAGACAACAAAGTTAAGTTATTGGAGTGGCCATCACAAAGCTCTGACCTCAATCCCATAGAAAATTTGTGGGCAGAACTGAAAAAGCGTGTGCGAGCAAGGAGGCCTACAAACCTGACTCAGTTACACCAGCTCTGTCAGGAGGAATGGGCCAAAATTCACCCAAATTATTGTGGGAAGCTTGTGGAAGGCTACCTAAAATGCTTGACCCAAGTTAAACAATTTAAAGGCAATGCTACCAAATACTAATTGAGTGTATGTAAACTTCTGACCCACTGGGAATGTGATGAAATAAATAAAAGCTCAAATAAATCATTTTCTCTACTATTATTCTGACTTTTCACATTCTTAAATTAAAGTGGTGATCCTAACTTACCTAAAACAGGGAATTTTTACTAGGATTAATTGTCAGGAATTGTGAAAAACTGAGTTTAAATGTATTTCGCTAAGGTGTATGTTAACTTCCGACTTCAACTGTAAATATTCTGGATATTCTATTCTGGATATTCTATTCTAGAATCTGGAAATTATGTTATTCACTTATTAACAGCTCCACAATCATAAATATATTAGGTAGCCCTTGACACTCATACCCGTACACTGGTTGAAAATGGCAGTTCTGCCCATTTTTTGTTGACTGAGTGAGGGAAATGCTATAAATGAAAGATTAATCGATGTATTTTGAAAAATGACTAGACGTGGTCCCGTGTAGCTCAGTTGGTAGAGCATGGCGCTTGCAACGCCAGGGTTGTGGGTTCATTCCCCACGGGGGGACCAGGATGAATATGTATGAACTTTCCAATTTGTAAGTCGCTCTGGATAAGAGCGTCTGCTAAATGACTTAAAAATGTTAAAAAAATGTTAAAAAAATGTTAAGGATGATATTAAACACCGCTTTGATGTCATGCAAGCAAGCCAAATACCTTTGAGTCCAAATGTGCACATTTCCTAATCATAAAACTCGTCATTTACAGAGGCAATGATTAAGATCTCTATCTTTGATGTACAGTTACGAGGTGACATGGTGTCATACTCAGGGTTGTTCTGAACAGAATGAGCCTATGTTTGTTTATTGTAAAACACGTTCGCCGGCGCACATGCACCCGAATACACTCGTGACTCCTTTCTACGCTCTCCAAAATGTCACAGTTTTTCTGAACTGCCTTGTGAAAGCCAAACACCGATCATATTTATAGCTGAGCTAATCATATTGGCAGTAGAACAGTAATTAAAATCATGCCCACCTGACCCAGTTTGCAATTTATAAATGGACCTTTTTGTCTTGTGTAAACAACAGTAGTAATTGTGTGATGGCAGGGTTGTGTTCCAACTGAAAACAACTACAAGTGTGCTTGCTCTACTTCCTCAACGGCACGAAAAAAAATGTACCTGAGTTGAAGAGTTCTTTCAGTCATAAATATGGTTGAAATTGCTTAGACACTTTGGAGAGGTGTGTGGCCACTTGGAGACACCAGTTAGTCCTCTCACTCAAACCCTTTTTTTTGTCTTATCTTGCACCTCCCCCCAAAATGTCTAGGAATAGTCTTATCGTGTTACTGAATGTATCCAGAGTATTTTCAGATTTGGTTATCAAGAAATACGGCTTAAATGTAAAAATGTGAATGCACATAAAATCAACAGCATGATGTTTTGATTCAGTCGTGTCAGGTGAACTATCGTGTACTCACCTTTTGGTTTAATCACTTTCCCATTGGTCTGACAATGTTCAATGCTCAATAGAGCAATGCTCTTTAAGAAAACGTTCAATAGAGGGTAATCTATTCCAGGACAAACAGAGAGATAAAGTCCTGGCATGTCGTTACATTTGGCTGAATAGCGATAAATAGAAACATGATTAGAGGTTTCAGACTATACAAAGAATAACTAATTGAGTAGGCAATGGAACCTCATTTGACCTCAGCTAAACATTTGATAAACGTCACATACAAAGTGCACAAAGAGGTGGTGAATGAAGGCGAAACGCCCTGGAGTGGGGTGAAGTTGACTCTAGACGCTGATCTTGGGTAATTGTAGCATTTTTCCCACTAATGGTTCAGGTTAGTACTACGGGAGGGAAAGCTGATCTTAGATCTGTACCTAGGGGAAACTTTACCTCAGAACAAGCGGAGACAAACACACTAGCAGTGACTAATGGGCTTTTGCTGCCCTCTAGTGATTAAAGCCACATTCTGTCATTTGACATGCTGTTCAATTAGCATTTCAATAAGTGATATTGATATACCCATTGATTCTTGAAGAATATAATTTATAAATGCCTTATGTGCTTATTACAACAATTGTACTTACCTATGATAAAACAAGATGGCAGACTGTATTAGTTCATTGTTTTTGTGCCCTTGATTAATAACCTCAAACATCAGCAGAGTATAAATTAAAACTATTATACATCATTTCCTTCATTAGAAACATAAAGTGCAAACAGCTTGAAGCTGTAGGATCATTGACACCAACACAGTGCAGGAAAAAAAACATTAGCGATTTATTGCTGATATATTGTCAGCATATTGTACTGTATCAGTGGTCATACGGTATTGTATTGTATTTTATTGTGTTGTATTGTATCGCCTTTTCAATATAGCCTCACACCTACTACACAAAAACAAAAGTCACAAGTCTTATAAGCATGACATCCAATAAAATGTGGTCTACTTCACTGAAAACACCTCAACACACACTCCTATAATGCCCAATTTCTAAGACGTTACCATTATATAACCATTTATATTCAAATAGTTTAAGCCTCTCAACTGCAGGTGGGTCTTCATTTCTTCTTACATGCCACATGCCACTTTATATTCCACGATGTGTAGTATAGAGGTTTGTTTTTATGTTTGTAATGGCACGGTTACTATGGGAGATGATGCTGTCATAATTAAAATGATGTAAGCATTTGTTGTGGGGACAGACACTGGGAGACGAGAAGCAAGTACAGGGAGTGAACATTTTACTTTTTTCTTAATAGGGGTGGATCAGCTTAATATTGCGGAATGATTGTTGCTTCCATCAATGTCATTGTCTGCATCATTTCCAATCCCCCATATCTTTTTTTGGTAAAAATATATCCATATACATACACGTACCTACCATACATATACATATGCATACATAAACATTCATACATAAACACATACACACATAGATATATATACTTTTTTAGAATATACCTTTATTATTCCTGCAAACCCTACCACCCTTCCCCCAATTGAAGTAAACTAATAAACAATAACACTTAGGCTTTAATTGCATCAAGAAGTGCCTCCTCTGTAATTTGGCCTTCACATGAGTCTTTCTGTACAGATGTTAATTTTACATTATTATTAGGAAAATAATCCATACAATTAGCTTCGGTTAGTGGAGATGGAGGAAACTGAAATGAAAACGTATTCTTAAAGTACTTTACTTCCTCTTTCAGTTTCAATAGATTTTTTGGTAGCATTTCTATATTGGAGATTGAAAACGAATTTGGTGCATTTTTCCCAATATTCCATCCAGCTCGCTTTATTTTTATAATACATATATTACACTGGATCTTTCTTGAAGAAGGTCCTCCATTTCTTTTTGTTTTTCTTCTAACTGATTCTGTGCCTCTATGGTACAGTTTTTATTACTATCTAACTGTACTGTTAGTTCTTCAATTTCCCTTGTTAATATGGACTCTTTTGATCTAAATTGCTTTTGTTTTATAGATTAGTACTGAATTGCATGGCCTCTAAAGGCACATTTAAAAGTGTCCCATACAATAAGGGGATCTGCTGTACCTAAAGTTGAAGTTGGAAGTTTACATACACCTTAGCCAAATACATTTCAACTCTGTTTTTCACAATTCCTGACATTTAATCCTAGTAAAAATTCCCTTTCTTAGGTCAGTTAGGATCACCACTTTATTTTAAGAATGTGAAATGTCAGAATAATAGTAGAGAGAATGATTTACTTCAGCTTTTATTTATTTCATCACATTCCCAGTGGGTCAGAAGTTTACATACACTCAATAGGTATTTGGTAGCATTGCCTTTAAATTGTTTAACTTGGGTAAAACATTTCGGGTAGCCTTCCACAAGCTTCCCACAATAATTTGGGTGAATTTTGGCCCATTCCTCCTGACAGAGCTGGTGTAACTGAGTCAGGTTTGTAGGCCTCCTTGCTCACACATGCTTTTTCAGTTCTGCCCAAACTTTCTCCAAAAAGTACGATCTTTGTTGCGATGTGTAGTTGCAAACCGTAGTCTGGCTTTTTTATGGCGGTTTTGGAGCAGTGGCTTCTTCCTTGCTGAGCGGCCTTTCAGGTTATGTTGATATAGGACTCGTTTTACTGTGGATATAGCTACTTTTGTACCTGTGTCCTCCAGCATCTTCACAAGGTCCTTTGCTGTTGTTCTGGGATTGATTTGCACTTTTCACACCAAAGTTCATCTCTAGGAGACAGAACGCGTCTCCTTCCTGAGCGGTATGACGGCTGCGTGGTCCCGTGGTGTTTATACTGGCGTACTATTGTTTGTACAGATGAACGTGGTACCTTCTAGCGTTTGGAAATTGCTCCCAAGGATGAACCAGATTTGTGGAGGTCTACAATTTGTTTCTGAGGTCTTGGCTGATTTCTTTTGATTTTCCCATGATGTCAAGCAAAGAGGCCCTGAGTTTGAAGGTAGGCCTTGAAATACATCCACAGGTACACCTCCAATTGACTCAAATGATGTCAATTAGCCTATCAGAAGCTTCTAAAGCCATGACATCATTTTCTGGAATTTTCCAGTTGTTTAAAGGCACACTCAACTTAGTGTATGTAAACTTCTGACCCACTGGAATTGTGATACAGTGAATTATAAGTGAAATAATCCGTCTGTAAACAATTGTTGGAAAAATTACTTGTGTCATGCACAAAGTAGATGTCCTAACCGACTTGCCAAAACTATAGTTTGTTAACAAGAAATTTGTGGAGTGGTTGAAAAACGAGTTTTAATGACTCCAACCTAAGTGTATGTAAACTTCTGACTTCAACTGTATGTTATGTCTGAAAAAGTCAGATATAAATTATTCTGTCCTAGTTATAAAACAATTTATCATCTAGTAGGCTTTGATTACATTTCCAATATCCTCACCCACGTGGATATTCTGTAAGAGTAATATATATGCCAATTATGTGATGATCCGACCACATTCTGTCCCCTATCACTTTTTTAACTTTTGGTGCCAGAGAGAACGACATAAGAAAGTAATCAAGACGACTAGCTTGATTAAGCCTCCACCATGTATATCTCACTAGGTCAGGGTATTTAAGCCTCCATATATCCACTAATTCCAATATATCCATAACATTCATTATTTCCTTAATTGCCTGAGGGTGATAGTTTGTAGTGTGATTTCCTTTACGGTCCATATAGGTATTTAAGACCGTATTAAAATCTCCCACCATAATAATAGTCTAGTGTTGCTTGTAGTGTTGATACATTCTTATATATATTTTCAAAGAAGCTTGGATCATCATTATTTGGACCGTATAGGTTAATAAGCCATATCTGTTTATTGTCCAATAATATATTTAAAATAATCCATCTATCTTGATAATCTGTTTGAACAATTTGCACATTTGGATCAAAATTACTGTTAATTAATACCATCACCCCTTTTGAATTTCTTTGCCCATGGGAGAAATATATTTCACCCCCCCAGTCCTTTTTCCACAAAATGTAATCTAAAATTGTTGAATTGAGTTTCCTGTAAACAATAGATATTATATTCCTTCTCTTTCAGCCAGGTAAGTACTGATCGTCTTTTCTTATTATCTGCTAAGCCATTACAATTGTAACTGGCTATACTTATTTCACCATTTACCATAATGAGACACAACTTTCAATTCTATTTATCAAAATATATGTTTGTAAACGTACCATTAAAAAGTAACATGATGATTGAGTGTCTATATAGCTGTACCATGATATTTGCATTGCTACTAAGTAAACCTCCAATTGGTCCCCACTATTCCACCCGCTAAATATATATAGCCGTCAAAAAAATTATATATTTTTTTTAAATCCTGTGTATCTTATTTTCCATAATTAGCTATTAATATTTGTAGTAATGTAGGCAATTTATACAAAGGATTTTACCTCACACCAGTCTCGCCATTACCAAAATTACATTGTTGCAGGTAATTATTATATTAGCAAACAAATATTGTGAATAATCCTATATTGTCCCTAACATCTTTTACTACCTCGCAACAGTTGTGGGATACACCCACACACTCATACACACTCAAACCCTTTCCCACACACAACCATAGGCTCACATTCTCAATAGTTGCACCATCCCAGAGCCCAACTCAAGAAAGGTCTTGATTTACGAATGCATATACAGTTGCAGCTGTATGAGAAGGCATGCAAAATTGTGCAAAAATAGGGAGATTTTATTAACCATTGTCACGTCCTAGATGATGAAGGTCAGATGTACCCCTTTCCCCTGAAACACCACAATATGGTCCCCCGTGTTGACCATATTCCCAAGCATCTCCATGCAGTCAGACCTTTCATTTTGTGCCACCAGGGCCACAATAATATACCCCCTCTCTGAATGTCCGAGTGTGACCCCCTCCCTATGGGTTACTGCAGCTAGTGTTGCCAGCACTGTCACTGCCTGGGTGGGGGCACTCCACCGGAATCCCCACCGGCTAGGTACAAGGTCGTCATGGTTCTCATTAGCAGCTTTGAGAATTTCCTTGTATATTATGCTCTCCCTTTACGGGGCTTTGGCTTTGCAGGACCAACCCTGCCAAGCAGGCTCAGGATCTTGAGGGGGCAGTGCTGCTCTAGGTCTCTGACTGCATTTCGCTGCATACAGACCGCTTACACCAGGCCCATAAAACAGTTAGGGACTTCTCCTTAGTATCTGGGTCATTCAGGTGGGTGTCTAGGGTATAGGGTTGAGGACCGTTCCATCAATATAGGATCATAAACAAATAAATTAGATGTATAATTAATTTAAAAAATGTAGTTCCCCATGATAGGACAATAAAAAAATGAAATGTATAATTTATTGTAAAACGCTCTTCCACCACGATAGGACAGTAAATAAATAAATAAGATGTTTAATTCATTATAAAAAAGTATATCCATCATCTGAACAATATTGAAAGCTCTCACAACCCCTGCTCACAGCAATACATTGGTTCTGCGATATGCAACCATTTCCTTTCTCACTCAACGCCACACTTTCCCAAGCACCAAAAAACACACACCACACCATCAACACATACTGTGCCTGTTTACTGAGTTTTTATCTTCACCATGTTGAATTAGTGCTTTTGTGTTCCAATTTGTTATATTTGAAGATATATAGAAAAGCTATATTTTTTGCTATATTTTTTGTTGTATTTTTTGTTGTATTATTACAATCCATAACCGGGCTAGAATTGTGTTTTTCATTATTTTCCTCGTCTATAAGAACGTTGTAATTTTTTAAATAGCCATGGAGTAGTCTTTGTGTCTCTGAACAACTGGTTAACAAAGTAATGGAGTCCAGGTGAGTCCAAAGAAGCGCTGGTGCACGTAACAATGGTGACAGGTGTGCATAATGATGTGCTGCCCTCGAGCACCAGAGAGGAGGATCGAGAGCAGGCGTGACATTTGTAGGTCTATTTTTTATCTGCAGAATAACTACATTACCCATAATGCTCACTGGACATTCCAAATCACCATGGAAATTATGCATCACAATAGTAATATTAATTTATGCAGCATTCCAGAGCGAGGGTATAGAAGTTACTGTATCAACTACACTGCTGCGCGTGTAGTCTATGGGCCTGTGCATAAAATCTTCAATGGCATATCGCATAGCCTGGCCTTTCGCAATATTTCAAAATACAATGGCGGGAGGAAAACACTTAAAAAGCAAAGGGCTACTGTTGAAACGAGAAGACTTTAATATGTCTGCAGTTAGGCTAACAAAATATTGTATCAACTCCCAATATTGAGCGAACAGCATTATTTTACAACGTATTTTGAGAGATAGGCTATTGACACTCACATCTGCCATCAGAAGCATATTCAATATTTTCATAATTGGGTGATTCTGCTAGGTAAAGTCCCGCCTTATCTCTGCTCGCTGGTCACCATAGCAGTACCCACCCGTAGCACGTGTTCCAGCAGGTATATCTCACTTGTCACCCCTTAAAGCCAATTCCTCCTTTGGCCTCCTCTCCTTCCAGTTCTCTGCTGCCATTGACTGGAACGAACTACAAAATCTCTGAAACTGGAAACACTTATCTCCCTCACTAGCTTTAAGTACCAGCTGTCAGAGCAGCTCACAGATCACTGCACCTGTACATAGCCCATCTATAAATAGCCCAAACAACTACCTCTTCCCCTACTGTATTTATTGATTTATTTAGCTCCTTTGCACCCCAGTATTTCTACTTTGCACATTCATCTACTGTCAAATCTACCATTCCAGTGTTTTAATTGCTATATTGTATATACTTCGCCACCATGGCCTATTTATCGCCTTTACCTCCCTTATCTCACCTCATTTGCTTACATTGTATATAGACTTATTTTTCGACTGTATTATTGACTGTATGTTTGTTTTACTCCATGTGTAACTCTGTGTTGTTATATGTGTCGAACTGCTTTGCTTTATCTTGGGCAGGTCGCAGTTGTAAATGAGAACTTGTTCTCAACTTGCCTACCTGGTTAAATAAAGGTGAAATAAAATAAAATAATTCAATGTCACTGGAAAGCTTTGTAGGACTATAAATCCTCATCATATTGTACAATCTGTGTGTGTGAGTGTGCCTTTAGGCCTACAGTTTGTTTTATACACTGAGTTTACCAAATATTAAGACCCCCCCTCATCCTTTTCTTGCCCTCAGAACAGCCTCAATTCGTCGGGGCACTCTACAAGGTGTCGAAAGCGTTCAACATTGATGCTGGCCAATGTTGACTCCAATGTCATGGAAAGAGCAGGTGTTCTTAGTGTTTTCTATACTCATGTATACTCAAGTGTATGTGTAAGTTGTGGATATAAAGATGAGATGAACAAGTTCTGTCTTCAATTACTAATATTTAGTTTCCAACTGCTAGTTCCACATAGAACATGTCATACATTGAAAGGCTAGTTCAAAGACAACCCGGGAACATGTATGAAACCCAGTAAGTATTCCATAGGGTGATTCTGCCCTCTCCTGGCAAGGAGTGATTAACAGTACATCACTTTCTACAGTATGTACCATCCCTGCTCAAAAAAGAAACATCCCCGTTTTACAGTTACTTATAAATGTAGAAGTAAAAAGACCGTAAAGCATGGGAAGAACATGTTACCTTAGCACAGTTAGTTGTTAGAGGATAGAACATGAGAGTAATCCACATTGTCACCAGACTGTGACTAGAATATGACTGTGACTGTGACTAGAATATGACTGTGACTGTGACTAGAATATGTCAACACAGAACACTTTCAGATAATTCAGACCAACAGAATAGAGATGTTTTTCACACCCCTTTCACTTTTTTTTGTGACCAGACAGGGAGATATATTTATATTTTACCATAGATAGTTTTATTTTTTAATTCCTTTCCCCCCCTTTTGTCATTAAGCAGTCATAGTCTATGAGCCACCGGGGCTTCGGTATAGTGCGGCCCCTGCGGGTCGTGTAAGGTGCAGCAACAGTGGCTCTGCACGGACTGTCCTGAGCAATATCCACAAGCGTTGCAGCCTGATGCAAAGGGGAACGGGCAGGAGTATCAGGGGACGAAGGGGCAAGGTCCGGTGCCCTGGGGGAACTCTGGGGGAGTGCTTGAACTCTCACATGAGTAGCTAACAGTGGGGCTGCATGTCTCAAACCATGTCCGTGAGATAGTGGGTAACGGAATGGTAATACCCCTGAGAGGGCAGTGAGTGGGGGCGTATGGGAAGGTACAGAACCTTGCTGACTCTTGTAGCTGCCTACGGGAGGTGTGAGATGCTCTGCGTTGTCCCCATAGAGTGGTTTCAATCTATTGTGATGGATATCTTTTGGGGTAGTTTGAGGTGATGTCAAGTCCAGTACCCTATACGTGACACCAGGCTGTCTATCTGTGTCAAACCAATGAAGGATTTTGCATGGGCCCTTCCAATGTGGGGCTAGTTTACAGTGCAGCTTGGATAGATCTTTCATGAAAACCAGATCACCATCTTCAAATGGTTTGAAAACGGTTCCCATGTCGTATTGCTCCTTCTGTTCTGTCCGAGCTAGCTGTAACTGGGAGTTGGCATCAAAGGCTAACAGTAGTCTGGGTTGTACAGAGGAGGCACACTGTGATGGGGACTTTGAGGAAATGTCAGTCAGGTTTCCTCTCACCTCCGAACAGTACATTCGCAGGCAGTCTTGGCTCTCGTCCGTGGACAAGAAGGAAAGGTGTGTAACCTGCATGGTTGAAAAATACATTTATAATAAAAATAGATATTTTAAACACAATAAAGAAAATCAATTATAGGTCAACATCTAAATATTGCTCCCAGCGTTGATCAAAACTCAGAACACTTATGTTCTTGATCTGACTGAGTTCTAATCGCACCTGCCTCTTTGCGAAAGAGTGGAATTATGAACAGTGGTTGGTCCATTATGTTCCCCGCGTCCCCCGGATTTGCCTCCTGGATTTGCCTTTTTAGCGGCACCTTCGCCACCTTCTCAAACGGCTAACTCTGCCCTCTCGCAGCACAG
Source organism: Salvelinus alpinus (assembly GCF_045679555.1). Lineage (NCBI taxonomy): Eukaryota > Metazoa > Chordata > Actinopteri > Salmoniformes > Salmonidae > Salvelinus > Salvelinus alpinus. The sequence continues at coordinate 29,958,906 of NC_092088.1, forward strand.
GCCGAGGGCCTGAGACGTGAAACAAACTACCCCAGCTCAGAGTCGTAGGCAAAACTAGAGACAGTGTTTGCGAGATGCTGGACAAAAGGCCATTTTAAAACAACCACTAAACAAACAAAAAACGACTCTGGTTGTCGCTTATAGATACTGTATGTCAGTCAGTCAGTCAGCTAGCTGCTGACAGAGACTTCTATTGCAGTAACGTTGAAGGGCTCTGACTAGTATTACTTAGCAAGCTAGAAGGATGATGTAAGAAGCTAACGTTAAAACAGAGACTACCCCAGCAGGAGCAAAAAAAAAGCTACTAAGTTCTCATAACTTTGCTTTACAGAGAGTAGGGTGCTGAGACAGACAGTGATGTGGCATTCAGAGGTGAGGCTGAAATGCATATGAGAGAGAGAGAGAGAGAGAGAGAGAGAGAGAGAGAGAGAGAGAGAGAGAGAGAGAGAGAGAGAGAGAGAGGTTCCAAAAGCTTGGGGTCTGGACCCCATGTGAGATTCTCTGAGAAAATATGTAATAATCTTATCAAAACAGTTAGGAACTTTTAAAAAAAGAAGATAATTTTCAATATGAACATGACATGGCCTATCTTCCTTATAGACCTACATTAAAATGCAATCCAAATGCAAACAAAACCGTTCTAAAAATGTCATAGATTTTGTTTATAGGGGTGGTTGTTCGTCTTATCCATTACCCACCTTTTTTACCACTACATCACTGATACTAATACATAATCATAAGTAATATTCTAATAATTCATGTTAACGTGATAATACGATCGTCTGTGTGCTCAATTGATGTCTGTTTGTGCAGAGCTTGATTACTAATGCTTAGAAATACAAATAAGAACGCCATGTCAAAAAATCGAATCAAATTTTATTTGTCACATACACATGGTTAGCAGATGTTAAAAACTTCTTATGGCTGCAATCCCGTTAACGGGATGATATGACAACAGCCAGTGAAAGTGCAGGGCGCCAAATTCAAACAACAGAAATCTCATAATTCAAATTCCTCAAACATACATGTATCTTATATAATTTTAAAGGTAATCGTGTTGTTAATCCCACCAAAGTGTCTGATTTCAAATAGGCTTTACAGCGAAAGCATCACAAACGATTATGTTAGGTCACCGCAAAATCACAGAAAAACACAGTAATTTTTCCAGCCAAAGACAGGAGTCACAAAAAGCAGAAATAGAGATAAAATTAATCACTAACCTTTGATGATCTTCATCTGATGATACTCATAGGACTTCATGTTACACAATACATATATGTTTTGTTCGATAAAGTTATAAATCTTCACTTACCTTTGCAGATCTTCGTCGGAATGCACTCCCAGGACTCCCACTTCCACAAGAAATGTTCGTTTTGTTCGGGTAATGTCCATTATTTATGTCCAAATAGCTATTTTTGTTAGCATGTTTGGTAAACAAATCCAAAGTCAGGAAGCGCGTTCACAAAAAGCAGACGAAATGTAAAAAAGTTCCGTAACAGTTAGTAGAAACATGTCAAACGATGTATTGAATCAATCTTTAGAATGTTTTTAACATAAATCTTCAGTAACGTTCCAACCGGAGAATTACATTGACTTCAGATGTGCGATGGAACAGAGATCCTTCTCATGTGAACGCGCATGGTCAGGTCATGATAGACCTGACTAATTCCTGTCTCCTTCGGCCCCACTTCACAGTAGAGGCATCAGACAAGGTTCTACAGACTGTTGACATCTAGTGGAAGCCGTAGGAAGTGCAAACTCAACCATAACCCACTGTGTATTCAATAGGGGCTTGGTTGAAAATCGACCAACCTCAGAATTCCCACTTGCTGTTTGGATTTTTTCTCAGGTTTTTGCCTGCCATATGACTTCTGTTATACTCACAGACATCATTCAAACCGTTTTAGAAACGTCAGAGTGTTTTCTATCCGATACTAATAATAATATGCATATATTAGCAACTGGGACTGAGGAGCAGGCAGTTTACTATGGGCACCTCTGGGCACCTTTCATCCAAGCTACTCAATACTGCCCCTGCAGCCATAAGAAGTTAATGCGAGTGTAGCGAAATGCTTGTGCTTCTGGTTCCGACAGTGCAGTAATATCTAACAAGTAATCTAACAATTCCCCAACAACTACCTAATACACACAAATCTAAAAGGGGTGAATGAGAATATGTACATAAAAAATATATGGATGAGCGATGGCTGAGCGGCATAGGCAAGGTGCAATAAATGGTATTTGATACAGTATATACATGTGATATGAGTAATGTAAGATATGTAAACATTATTAAAGTGGCATTGTATAAAGTGACTAGTGATCCATTTGTTAAAGTGGCCAGTGATTGGGTCTCCATTTAGGCAGCAGCCTCTCTGAGTTAGTAATTGCTGTTTAGCAGTCTGATGGCCTTGAGATAGAAGCTGCTCTTCAGTCTCTCGGTCCCAGCTTAGATGCACCTGTACTGACCTCGCCTTCTGGATGGTAATGGTTTGGAAAGGCAGTGGCTCGGGTGGTTGATGTCTTTGATGATCTTTTTGGCCTTCCTGTGACATCAGGTGCTATAGGTGTCATGGAGGGCAGGTAGTTTGCCCCCGGTGATGCGTTGTGCAGACTGCACCACCCTCTTTAGAGCCTTGCGGTTTAGGGCGGAGCAGTTGCCGTACCAGGCTGTGATACAGCCCGATAGGATGCTCTTGATTGTGGATCTGTAAAAGTTAGTCAGGGTTTTGAAAGACAAGCCACATTTCTTCAGCCTCCTGAGGTTGAAGAGGCGCTGTTGCGCTTACTTCACCACACTGTCTGCATGGGTGGACCATTTCAGTTTGTTGTTGATTTGTACGCCGAGGAACTTAAGACATTCCACTTTCTCCACTGCTGTCCCTTCGATGTGGATAGGGGGGTGTTCCCTCTGCTGTTTCCTGAAGTCCACGATCATCTCCTTTGTTTTGTTGATGTTGAGTGACAGGTTGTTTTCCTGACACCACAATCCGAGTGTCCTCACCTCCTCCCTGTAGGCTGTCTTGTTGTTGTTGGTAATCAAGCCCACTACTCTTGTGTCATCTGCAAACTTGATGATTGAGTTGGAGGCGTGCATGGCCACGCAGTCGTGGGTGAACAGGGAGTACATGGGGGGGAGGCTGAGCACGCACCCTTGTGGGGTCCAAGTGTTGAGGGTCAGCGAAGTGGAGATGTTGTTTCCTACCTTCACCACCTGGGAGGGGGGGGGCCCGTCAGAAAGTCCAGGACCCAATTGCACAGGGCGGGCTTGAGGCCCAGGGCCTCCGGCTTGATGGTGAGTTTGGAGAGTACTATGGTGTTGAATGCTGAGCTGTAGTCAATGAACAGCATTCTCACATAGGTATTCCTCCTGTCTAAATGGAATAGGGCAGTTTGCAGTGTGATGGCGATTGCATCGTCTGTGGACCTGTTAGGCAGGTATGCAAATTGAAGTGGGTCTACGGTTACTGGTAAGGTGGAGGTGATATGATACTTGACTAGTCTCTCAAAGCACTTCATGATGACAGAAGTGAGTGCTACGGGGCGGTAGTCATTTAGTTCAGTTATCTTGGCCTTCTTGGGTACAGGAACAATAGTAGCCATCTTGAAGCATGTGGGGACAGCAGACTGGGATAGGGAGCGATTAAATATGTATGTAAACACACCAGCCAGCTGGTCTGCGCATGCTCTGAGGACGCGGCTAGGGGTGCTGTCTGGGCCAGCAGGCCTTGCTAGGGTTAACACATTTAAATGTTTTACTCACGTCGGCCACGGAGAGGGGGGGGGGGGGGGGGGGCACAGTTCTTGGACACATAGAAAATCAGGATACCTGATGGCACTCTGATAAATGCAGAAAATAACTAATGAAAATAAACGTTTTACCACAGCAATCATGTTATTTTTAGCAAGCAAATTTTATTCTGAGTTCGGTCATTATTACGTTTGTATGTGAAAACTACTTCTAAGACGCGTACATTCAGTTGTTCCGAAATTACCTCACGTTAAAGACGGAGGTTCGATCGGCTGGTGCTAGCACATGCGCAGATCATATACACAGCTGGAACACCGATTAAGGTGTTCGAAAGATTGCTCAGAAAACCAGATATTTTAATAGGTGTAACAGTATAACTTTAGTCCGTCACCCTCGCCCCGACCCGGGCGCGAACCAGGGACCCTCTGCACACTTCAACAACAGTCACCCACGAAGCATCGTTACCCATCGCTCCACAAAAGCCGCGGCCCTTGCAGAGCAAGGGGAACCACTACTTCAAGGTCTCAGAGCAAGTGACGTCACCGATTGAAAGGCTATTAGCGCGCACCACCGCTAACTAGCTAGCCATTTCACATCGGTTACATAGGCGTATGTTCACTTTGATTTTGACCTGACGCCGATTAAGACAAACAGAGTACGGTGTTCACATGACTATTGCACAATCTGCCTACTGCCATAATCAGTTTCATATCAAATTATTACTGTGCACGTAAACATACTCAGTTTGAATAATTTCTCATATTTGAATTGGTTTCTCATATAACATTACAATTGTAAAGCTAATAGGCTATACAGTATGTTTGTAGATCGACTGAGCCAAAGTGATAATGGCTGGGGTCATTTTTGCTTGTTTTTTCTGTTCTCCAAATAGCATTTTATCTATGTCACGCCCTGGCCTTAGTTATCTTTGTTTTCTTTATTATCTTAGTTAGGTCAGGGTGTGACATGGGGGATGTAGGTGTTTTTTGTCATGTCTAGGGGTTTTGTATGTTTATGGGGTTTTGTCTAGTCTAGGTGTTTGTATGTCTATGGCTGCCTAGATTGGTTCTCAATTAGAGGCAGCTGTTTATCATTGTCTCTGATTGGGAACCATATTTAGGCAGCCATATTCACTGGGTATGTCGTGGGTGATTGTCTATGTGTAGTGTTTAGTGTCAGCACTATTTGTTTATAGCGTCACGTTCGTTCCTTTGTTGTTTTGTAGTTTTGTTTAAGTGTTCTTCATTACGTCGCTTAAATAAATAGAAAATGTATTCACTTCACGCTGCGCCTTGGTCCTCCTTTCTTCAACATTACGACGTTCGTGACAGAATCACCAACCAAAATCGGACCAAGCAGCGTGAAAGGAGGGAACAGCGCTTTATGGAAGAATGGACCCGGGAAAAGGATGAGTGGAGAACAACCTGGGAAGAGATAGACAGGTGGGCGATCGATCCAGAGAAAGTGCCGGAGCCCGCCTGGGATTCGCTGGAGCAGTGCGAGGAGGGTTACAAGATAATGGAGTTGGAGAAAGGAGCACGACGGCGCGGTAGGAAGCCCGAGAGGAAACCCCAAAAATTTATTGGGGGGAGGCACACGGGGAGTGTGGCGATTTCAGCTAGGAGACCTGCGCCAACTTCCCGTGCTTACCGTGAGGAGCCGAAGATGGAACCAGAGCCAGTCGGGGTGATATTGGAGGTGAGCAGGGTGAGTGAAGCAGAGACTGTGAAGGATTTAATGGGGAAATTGGAGGAGAGAGAAATGAGGGATTTGCTGGTTTGGTGCATGAGGCACGACATCCGCCCCGACGGAGCGTGTCGGGGATTTGATGTCACCTGAGTCAGCTCTCCATACTCGTCCTGAGGTGCGGGCTAACCGTCTGGTAATGACAGTGCCAGTCCCACACACCAGGCCTCCTGTACACCTTCCTAGTCCTGCACCTCCTGTAGCAGCCCCACGTACTAGCTCTCCTGTGGCAGCTCCACGTACCAGTCCTCCGGTGCCGGCGCCACGAACCAGGCCTCCAGTTCCAGCACCCCGCACTCGCCTTGAGGTGCGTGTCTCCAGCCCAGTACCACCAGTGCCAACACCACGCACCAGGCCTCCTGTGCGTCTCCAGAGCCCAGTACATCCTGTTCCTTCTCCCCGCACTAGCCTTGAGGTGCGTGTCCCCAGCCCGGTACCACCAGTTCCGGCACCACGCACCAGGCCTACTGTGCGCCTCCAGGGTCCAGTATGCCCTGTTCCTTCTCCCCGCACTAGCCCTGAGGTGCGTGTTCCCAGCCCGGTACCACCAGTTCCGGCACCACGCACCAGGCTTATAGTGCGCCTCGGCAGTCCAGTACATCCTGTTCCTTCTCCCCGCACTAGCCTTGAGGTGCGTGTCCCCAGCTCAGTACCACCAGTTCCGGCACCACGCACCAGGCCTACTGTGCGCCTCCAGGGTCCAGTATGCCCTGTTCCTTCTCCCCGCACTCGCCTTGAGGTGCGTGTTCCCAGCCCGGTACCACCCGATCCGGCACCACGCACCAGGCCTACAGTGCGCCTCGGCAAGCCTGAGCTGCCCGTCTGTCCAGCGCCGCCTGAGCTGCCCGTCTGTCCAGCGCCGCCTGAGCTGCCCGTCTGTCCAGCGCCGCTAGAGCTGTCCAGCGCCGCCTGAGCCGCCCGTCTGTCCAGCGCCGCCTGAGCCGCCCGCCTGTCCAGCGCCGTCTGTCCTGAGCCGTCAAAGCCGCCCGTCTGTCCTGAGCCGTCAAAGCTGCCCGTCTGTCCTGAGCCGCTAGAGCCGTCTGTCAGTCAGGAGCCGCTAGAGCTGTCCGTCAGTCAGGAGCCGCCAGAGCCAGAGCCGCCCACCAGTCAGGAGCTGCCAGAGCCGCCCGCCAGTCATGAGCCGCCCGCCAGTCATGAGCTGCCCTTCAGTCATGAGCTGCCCATCAGTCATGAGCTACCTCTCAGTCATGAGCTGCCTCTCAGTCATGAGCTGCCCTTCAGTCATGAGCTACCCCTCAGTTATGAGCTACCCCTCAGTCATGAGCTCCACTCAGTCATGAGCTACCCCTCAATCATGAGCTGCCCTTCAATCATGAGCTGCCCCTCAATCATGAGCTACCCCTCAGTCATGAGCTACCCCTCAGTCATGAGCTGCCCCTCAGTCATGAGCTGCCCCTCAGTCCGGAGCTGCCCCTCAGTCCGGAGCTGCCCCTCAGTCCGGAGCTGCCCCTCAGTCCGGAGCTGCCCCTCAGTCCAGAGGCACCCCTCAGTCCAGTGGGGTCATTTAGGAGGGTCGCCGTTCCTAGGAGGCCACCAAAGCGGGGAATGACTATGGTGGAGTGGGCACCTTTGGGGGGGGGGGGGGGGTACTGTCACGCCCTGGCCTTAGTTATCTTTGTTTTCTTTATTATCTTAGTTAGGTCAGAGTGTGACATGGGAGATGTAGGTGTTTTTGTCATGTCTAGGGGTTTTGTATGTTTATGGGGTTTTCTCTAGTCTAGGTGTTTGTATGTCTATGGCTGCCTAGATTGGTTCTCAATTAGAGGCAGCTGTTTATCATTGTCTCTGATTGGGAACCATATTTAGGCAGCAATATTCATTGGGTATGTCGTGGGTGATTGTCTATGTGTAGTGTTTAGTGTCAGCACTATTTGTTTATAGCGTCGCATTCGTTCGTTTGTTGTTTTGTAGTTTTGTTTAAGTGTTCTTCATTACGTCGCTTAAATAAATAGAAAATGTATTCACTTCACGCTGCGCCTTGGTCCTCCTCTCTTCAACGTTACGACGTTTGTGACAATGTAGGCCTTATTGTTGTTGTTGTATGGAAATGCAGTAAATTAGCTTCATAAAAAAATTATAATCATGCTAATCTCTCACCATTACAAAAACAGGGAAGGTTAGAATTTTTTGGGGGGAAATGATATTTGTGTGTCTAACTTTCTCACTCATCATTATTCACAATTCATTCAGGATTATCCGTAACCATGGTAGCATCCACATTAATGTAGAAGTGTTTAGAAACATTCTATTCTTATTTACAATAAAAGTGACTCCAAAATGACACGATACATTATTTACCATTCATTTCTAATCGGGGACAAAATAATCTGAAACACAACCAAAATATACAGCAAATGCATCCAACAAATTTGTAGAGTTACAAACTTGATTTATTTATTGCGTGCTATGAATATGGGACCAAAAACGTACTGTTTACCACTTTAATACACATTAGTGAATTTGTCCCAATAGCTTTGTAACAGTTCACCAGAAATTGATGAAATTGATGAAAATACCCTCAAATTAAAGCTTACAGTCTGCACTTTAACCGCATAGTCATTGTATCAATGTGCTGAAGTACAGAGCCAAAACAACTACAAGTCTGTCACTGTACCAATACTTTTGGAGCTCACTGTATTTCGTGAAATAGTCCATTATGACCAAAATGTCTCTTTCCACTAGGAGCGGGGTTCAACTCTATGAAATCTGCAGCCACCTTTCGAAATGGCCGTTCAGTCACTATTTGCTTGAGGGGAGCTTTTGAGTCAGCCACTGGGGGGGGGGGCGCTTACGATTGACGTGAGAGGCAACACTTAGAAAAAAAGGGGCCGATATTTTTGTTCGTGAATGCTAGGGTTTCAGTGATCGGGGAATCTGGAATGATTACCCGGTACACCAGCGTATCACTTGGAGGTAGGAGGACCTCTTTAAACAAGAGACCGTCGTGGATGAGGAGTCAGGTTTTTTTCCCAAAGTGCTGCAGGGAGTTTTGAGGTGGTCTCTGCATTGGTCTCATCTGATCAACTTTGAGCTAGTGGAGTGTAAGCATGCTGGGCCGTTTGGAGGCTGTCCGAGTGCGGTAGGTCATCTTCAGGTCGGAATGGTTGCTCTCCAGTATCTGAATCGGGTACGTTTGGTGACATTCGGTCAAGCATGACAGGAGAACATTGCACATCTGTGGAACCTGACTGGGATTTTCCTTTGTCTGATATGGTTGATGCCATTGAAGCAGAGGCAAAGTGCTGGCCGCGTAGAGAGAGATGAGCTTCCGTTTCTCGAGCTAGGTGGCATGACAACTTGACAGCATTGGCATGTTTTCTTCCTTCCCTATGTTCGACCACAATGTTGTAGACATCGTAATTGTAGACAGGCTCTCCGCCCTGTAGGGTCACTGTCCAGTGGGATCTTTCTGAGCCCCGCAAGTGGTTTGTCATCAGTTATGACTAGGGCTGGAACAATACCAGTATCGCAATATTTTTTCCATGGCAAAAATGAAAACACGGTCCTTTAAATTCACATTTTTGACACGCTCTACATTTCTGTGGTCTGGTCTCAAGCCCTGAGCAGACACAATATGACCTAGAAATTGGCTCTGAGCAAAGGTGCATTTTGACGGCTTCAGCTTCAAACCTGCCAACCTGAATCTCTGGAAAACGTATTTCAGGTGCTGAAGATGTTCCTTGAAGTTCCTGCTGAACACGATAACATCGTCCACGAGACAGTGATTCCAGTGACAATCACAGAGGACAAGTTCTAATAGGCATTGGATTGTCAGCGGTGTGTTGGACAAACCCATTGGCATGACTTTAAACTGGTAGACTCCGCATCCTGTGTTAAAGGCCGTCTTTTACCTGTATGTAGAAGCCCTGAGAACCTGCCAGTAAACAATGGATAGATCAACCATACTCAAAAGACGTGTTTCAGAGGGACTCAGCAGTGTCGTCCATTCGAGGCAGGGGATGGGAGTCACGTAGTGTTAGAGAATCCATTTTTTCTGTAATCGACAGAATCTGTAGCTTTCATCTTTCTTTCTGACCATAACCACAGAAGACCAGGGGCTGTGACTTGGTTCAATCAGATCCTCTTCAAGCAACTGATCAACATTCTTGTCAATCATTGCAAATACAGTAGGTTGTAGGCAGGTTGACAAATCAGTGCAGCGTCTCCCATCCGGATATGACGTTCGATTAGCTCAGTGCGACCGTAATCCATGTCGTGTTTGCTGAAAATATCCCCCTAACCTTTAATTATGTCACGTAGCTGCGATTGCTTTTTTGGAACAACGTTTCTTTCTGTCATGGAGCCAACAGTAATGTCAGATATGACAAGAACTTGCTGTCACGAACTCCCACATGAATTGCGTACAACGTGAATCTCCAACTGAACTGTAACATTGTCAATTCTCAAGGAAATGCTAAGGGTGCCTAAGGTGTCTAAATAGTCCCCGGTCACATACTTAACAATAACACAATTATTTGACAATGCTTTAATTCTCAGTGTGGAGGTAGACATACACAGGTCCTCACTGATGAGAGAGATGGCTGACTCGGTGTCTAGAAATACATGTGTCTCATGGACTTCGAGTGTTGTTTGTATATAAGCGGTTGGTGTGTTTGATTTAGCTTCACTGGAAGCTGAAGGCAAAAATCTGGGCCTTGTTTGAGGGGTGAGCTGGCTCTTGATCCATGGTACTAACTAGTACTCGTTTCCCTAGTCTTGAGTACGTGCATCATCAGAGCAGATGCCCTCCTTTTTGGGCCATCTCCTGTTGTTGTTGTTGTTGTCGTCGTCGTAGTACTGTCTGTGTGTGGCCCTACCTCCGTTTGTTGATACATATTGATGAGTGTGTCCAGGGCTCGGAGGTCTGTTGTAGCCATAGCTGCTGAAGGCCCATTCCTGACGTCCGCCATTGTTATATCCTCCACCAGGAGAGGGAGAGCGCCGTCTGTAGCCTTGGGAAGGTTTACCATAGCCAAAACACTGTCCACCATAGCTATCACATTGTCCATATGGTTGGGGTGAATGACGTTGTTCTATGTATCTAGGGGAGCGGTTCCTCTGATGAGACGAGCTGTGGTCTGGAGTAGGTGAGCAACCTGCTCTGCCTGCAGAGTAAGAAGAAACCTGTCAACTTGGACTGCCTTTTGAATCATGGTGTGGATCATCCTGCCTCCTTCTTTGCATGGACAATCCCTGTTCCATCACCTGTTGTTCTTTACGTAGTCCGGAGAAAGTCACTTCGCACTGCTTTCATGTCGGTTGTAAGGTCCTCTATTATGTTCATGAGCCGTTCATCACATGAAGTGGTGTGTGTGGTTGCAGCACCTGAGCCTGGCACGAGGGGTTAGATGTGGCAGACATGTTAACCATTAGACTTGGGGGGTTCAATTGCATTTTCTTCTGTGCTCGCTCCCATTGGCTAGCAATTACAAATGCCTGTGTCAGAGTAGCAGCCCCATGTTCATGGCATGTAGCCTGAAGCACTGAGTCCAGTCCAGCTTCAAAACTTCTAAAACGTTTCATTTGGATGGCAGCATCATTGTAGGCTGGAAAAGCTTCCTGAGTTAGACGTGTGATTTCAGCTGCATACACCTCTAATGCTGATCTTGGGAGTCTGGGCCTAACATTAACAAAGCTCTGAAAAAGAGTATTGCTTTCCACCAAAAACGTCACTCCACTTTTCTATAATTTTTCCGTAGTCCAATTAAATTGCTTGTTGCAGAGAAATCCAGCAAGACAGTGCATCATCTCTCAGTTTGGTTGGAAGACTTGTGGCTAAACAATTGTCTGTTGTGCCAGCACAAGCTTTGACAGCTAATTCCCCAAACGTTTTTTTCCCCCTTTGAGTAAAACTCTCCTTGTCCTTTCCATCACCATGAAATGGTGGGGGCAGATCCACTTTGTAATGTATCACTTTGTTAACAGTGGGATACTCAGGGGTACCAGGCAGTACTCATAGAGGCTCCAGTGGTTTCTGCTCGTCCCTCGGGTCCTCTCAGCGGGGCAACGAAGTCCTCGCGCACCTCCTCAGAGTCCGACATTCTCATTTGAGCTGTTTTGTCTGTTTGTTATTCCACTCACTTGTAGTTGTATAGTCTGTTTGTTAGTTTGTTTATTGTTCTTGGTCATGAATAGCAAGCTTCATAGCAGAGACTCATTCATTCACAGTCCGTTTGCTAACTAGGTCAATGCTTTGGTAGGTAGCTGTTGATGCAAAACAGCATAGAAGTCTGTAATTCCGAACAGAAACTGAAACTGCTGTCACCAATTATGGAAGGCATGGATATAAAGATGAGCCGAACAACGTCTGTCTTCAATGATTCATATTTCATTTCCAATTGCTAGTTCCACATAAAACATGTCATACATCAAAAGGCTAGTTCAAAGACAACCTGGGAACATGCATGAACTCCAAAAACCTTTTCCCAAGACAAGTATTCTATGAAATTATTACATCCTCTCCTGGCAAGTAGACATTAACCATACATCACTTTCTACATTGAGATAACATGGTTTCATGGTTGGCCTAGCAAAACATTGAATTTTAAATGCTCCGGAGTTGAGAATATTGCTAGCCTATATCCAGAGGCCAAAAAGTTGAACAGGTTAACTGTTAAGATATTTGATCAAGGTTTAAGATAAATGATTAAATAATTCTACCCAGAAACTTAACCATTAGGATTAGAGGTTATGTAGCATGGACAAGGGGTAATTACAAATGATAACCATTGTGGAAGAAAGGAATGTATGTGTGTGCCGAAAGAAAGAGACTCCTTAACCTATGTTTGAACCGACCCAGCTATAACTGCTATAACTGTGGAGATAAAATAAGACAGCGAGAGCCCCTCCAGGTTTTCCGTATCTGGGGGGTACTGGAACTGTCAGCTGAGTGGTAATAAACTGTGGTGAGACTTCAGGGGATAATCCAAATGTAGTGTGTAATGTATGTGCGTTAGTTTAAGAGAGGTGATAAAAAGAACGGTTTTGTATATGCCTTGTCAGAGCTCTCGAGAATAAACGCTATTGATTAATTTGGTGGCTGGTCTCTGTCCATTTTATGCAAATAAGAACCTTACAAATTCTTAGAAACTGACAGAGTGTTTGCTTTGTTTTAATTGAATTGGTTAACGAACACATAGAGGAATTTACTTCCTATCAATTGGTCCTTCGAGACGGATCTCAAAATCTGCCTCTGTCGTCCCAGGGAACTGCTGAAAACCGTGCACGGGCGGATCTAAGATCCGTAAGACAAAGACCTGACCTCTGAGTTGAGGGTTAATTTCAGGCCAGGGGCGAACTGGTACACGACAGAGGTGGTGACGAGATCCAAAATACATTGCTTTTCCCAATCTGCGAGACCAGGTCAGTAGTCTTTATTCTCGAATTTGGGGGGAATGATTTAAGATATCTTTGATTTGGTATTCTAAAAATGCTTAGAATTGTTCAATGATAGGAGCTTGGGTATTCCAAACAGATTCACTAGGAGGTTTGCTTTGTGATCTAACCAAAATCGATAGGAATCAGGTCTGAGACGACCTGAGGTAAGGTGCGCTACCATAAATAAAACTAAGCTTAATTATAGGAGGGATTAAGAAGGGATATAGTAGATGTTGTTAGATAGGACGGTCGTTTTGTACAAATAGGACAGCCATAAATTCAAAAGACATACCTAAATAAAGTCCTAAGACCTAAATAGTCTATCTGTATATGGGAAGTAGTCTGAGACTATGAAAAGTAGCGATAGATATATTAAAACAGGTGAGGATATAAACTAGGCTTGGTGAGAAAGGAAGGTAATTCTATGCGAACAAGATAACTTAACCTATTCAACACTAAAATAAATTAATATCCAAAAAGGAGGAGAGGGAAACCTAATCTAGAGGAGTGAGATATGAGATATTAACAGTCGACAGTCCCAAGGAACAATAGCTTATAATGAGCTTATAATTGTATAAGGGTGAGATCTAATGTCCAATCAAAAGTCAAATCTATAAACAAAGTTTCCAGAAAGGAGAAATACACATTAAACATTACTTATGTAACAGTATAACTTTAAACCGTCCCCTCGCCCCGACACGGGCGCGAACCAGGGACCCTCTGCACACAACAACGGTCGCCCACGAAGCATCGTTACCCATCGCTCCACAAAGGCCGCGGCCCTTGCAGAGCAAGGGGCAACACTACTAATAGGTTTCAGAGCAAGTGACGTAACTGATTGAAACGCTACTAGCGCGTACCCACTAACTAGCTAGCCATTTCACATCCGTTACACTCACCCCCCTTTCAACCTCCTTTTCCGCAGCAACCAGATCATTGATCCGGGTCAACAGCATCAATGTAACAGTATAACTTTAAACCGTCCCCTCGCCCCGACACGGGCGCGAACCAGGGACCCTCTGCACACAACAACGGTCGCCCACGAAGCATCGTTACCCATCGCTCCACAAAGGCCGCGGCCCTTGCAGAGCAAGGGGCAACACTACTAATAGGTTTCAGAGCAAGTGACGTAACTGATTGAAACGCTACTAGCGCGTACCCACTAACTAGCTAGCCATTTCACATCCATTACACATACACATAGAGTGTGTAGAAAATACCAGAAAACATAGCTAAAGTAATCAGAGGACAGTAGGAAGCACACACATAGATCATAGAAATACATACACACAGATAGTGGTAAAGGCCAAAGTGACTAGGAACGGCAAGGATTTATCAAACATGGGTAGTAAATCCTCAAAAGAGGTCCCGGAATTAACGGGAGATGAGCGCTTCATGGAACAGAGAGAGAAAATGTTTCAATTGTAATAAAGACGGACATTTCGCTAGAGAATGTAATGAACCTTGTAGAACAGAAACCTTCCAGCAAGGGAGGAAAGGGGACAGATAGAAATAATGATAAAAGTTATAATTGTAGCCAGAGCGGGCACTTTGCCAGGGATTGGGAGGCACCGTGTAAATATTGTAACAAAACAGGACATAATAACCAAGAAGGATAGAAAAGGTTTAAATTGCGATGAGACAGGACATGTCGCCCGGGAGTTTAACGCTCCCTGTAAACATTGTGACGACGAGAAAAAAAGAAAAAGAGGAAGAAGAATCATCGTTGGAGAAACGCTTGGACCTTAAAATTAGGGCAAGTTTCTGGGAATTGTCTCGGTAGAACGTGACTGATTTTACGACTAATTAGACAATTATAAATAGGGTTATTCGCAAGGAGTTTTCGTCATTTCAATAGTGTTGGTGGTGCAGCGTTAGAACTCTTGTCTACAACGCGGGAGACTCGGCATCGCATCTCAGACTATGCACCAATAGACTAAAATTAATTCGGATTGTAATTCAACTATTGATATGTTTTGCCTGGAAAGATATGGTCGGTAGTGTTTGGATAGGATATAAATTGAACGTTTTAATAGCTTGTTTAGGTTAAATTGAAAGACTCATCCATTCTAAATAATAGTGAGTCGATTTCGATGGAATAAATTGTCTTGCCTAAATGGTTCGCTGGAATAACGTATTGGGAAAGGAATCGTATTTAAATGACTGAATCGTAGAAGAGACAGTTGCCTAAATCCAATGAATTCTAAATTATAACGGAGAGATAATTACGATAGAGTTGTGTCCATCTAAATGTTTTTATTCTTATGGATTGACTGACATACGTTATAAACTTAGCGAAGTACATGGTACTTTTAAATTTTGGAGTAGAGAGAGTTGGAACGTTTGGTTTTACTCTTACGATAGAACTAAAGCAGAACGCAGTTTGAGTAGGGGGTATATTTTTGCCTAGAGGCAGGAATAAGAGAGTTGGTTGCAGTGTTGCCGACTAATTTTCAGGGTAAGTGCTGGAGGCAGGTTGAGTTGTTGCTAAATGACATTGTGATATCATTGCGTGAAAACGTAAAACTGTGTCATTACGTAGAATACACAATAACGGTACTCAAATTGATTTGAAAGTTGTTCAGGGACAGACTCCCACTCTTTTCTGTACTTCTGGCAGTACAATTTTGATTGGGAGATGTTGAAAGTTCTGTTCAAGATCAAACATTCGTGACCAACGATATTAATTGGGTTTGGCTTGTCGAACCCGTAGAACTGCTGCTGCAGTCAGCCAATAAGGATTTGCAATTCGCTGAAAATGCTGCTGCCTGGGCACGGGCTGAGCGCCTGCTGCTGACGTCGCTCACAATGCACTTTTGCAGCCAGGCAAAGATGTTGTGACTGAGGGTGTCACAGAGAAAATTGTTTGTGTCACTCAGAGGGAAAAATGCGTGCATTATAGCTTTGAGTCCCTTTTCAAAAGTTGCTAAAAGTTCCAAATACATTTTTTTTTAAAGTAGCTGAATTTGTCAGGATAGTCTGAAAAGATGCTAAATATAGCATCAAAATTGCTAGGTGGGCATCACTGGTTGGTTGTGCGCGCTGGGTTATATTTGGCTGTAAGCGATTCAGGTCGGAATAGTTGAATCCTAAAAGTTTTGTGATAGTTTCTGGTTATTGATTTTTGGTTTGATTGTTTAGGTAACACCAGTGAATTTGAAGAGGAAGTTAACGTATTCTAAACATTATAATCTGTTTCCATTACGTGGAACCATGTCCGGTCGGTAAAGGGGATTGCAGGTTAGTTAATATTATTTTAAAGTGACAGTGCACGTTAATCACAGTTGTGGGTATCTAATGGCAGGATATTCCTATTAAGAATTTTGGGAGACTGTCTGCAAACGGACTGAATGGGTTTCACATATGACCATTGAGGAAATTTAAAAGGAATAATTATTAGGTTTTGTTTGTATTCTAACGGTTGGATTTCTGAATCCGGGTAGTCTGACAAAGTGTTTTTTCTGGGAAAAGGAATACTTCATTGTTGTTCTTTGGAAATGTTTTCTTGAAGGGAGCGAGTGAGACAGAGGCATGTTTCTACCAAAATTGCAAAGGCCTGGATATGTTTGTTTTTAGCTTTTGGGTTTGAGGAATTTTCAATTTTCCTAGAGACACGATATCTAAAAGGGGTACACACATGTGGAATATGAGAAGTTTTATTTTCTGAGTTTTAATTAAACATGTGAATTCTTTTGATAAGGGAATGTACTGGGAACCTGGGATACAACATGTAAGAAATTGTTTGATGGCTTTTCTTCAATTTGTCTAATATAGTATGGAAAATGACTGTAAAAGGGTGGTATGACTCTTGACCTCCATCATGGCTTTCCCTTGTGGTCTGATCAGCCTCATGGGGGGGGGGGCATTTGGATAAAGAATTAGAGGTCATTTGTGATACTGATTTTAAGGTAAATTGAGTAATTGATAATTATGAATAAGTTTATAGTTATTTTACATAGTGGTAATTTGAACCAATGAGAAGAAAGAAATGGCATAGCCTTGGATTAATGGTAGACTTATGTTAAGTATTTAGAACATAATCCAGGCCAACAGGACAGGGATAAATTACATCTGTGTTGATTCCGAATTATTGAGAACACAGAGATAACCTTAATCAACCTATGTAATTACTTTGGAGATGGCCACCATAGACAGGTTATTTTTCCAAAATCTATGAGTTCAGACAGTAAGACACTTAGTCAAGATTTGGCAACAACCCATATAATTGACAGATAGATAGGAGAAAGGGCAGACGGAGCAGCCCTCCCCGCACTGCTGAGACCTTGAAGGTTTGGGAGCAGAGAGGAGAAGGTGGGGAAGGGAGGCCAGGAAATCAGCAAGATAGGAGTGACACAGACTGGGTCACGGTTACTGAGGGGAGACAAAAGAGGGAATGAAAACTGAGTTGGTTTCAGGAACTAAGATGTTAAACACGGATACATTGCCCAGAAATTATTCGACACAGCAGGCCGAAATAGTAGCATTGACCAGTGCCTGTGAAATAAGAAAGGAGAGAAAGGTTACTGTTTACATAGACAAGCACATATATATATAAGACCATACAAAGCAGCACAGATAACTCTTAAAGTAGATAAGACACTTGACAGAGAATTGATACAGGATAGACATGACATACAGGGATACTTAGTGATTTGATCTATGGTAGGACTATGGCAGCAAAATCAAATCAAGTTTATTTTATATAGCCCTTCGTACATCAGCTAATATCTCGAAGTGCTGTACAGAAACTCAGCCTAAAACCCCAAACAGCATGCAATGTAGGTGTAGAAGCACGGTGGCTAGGAAAAACTCCCTAGAAAGGCCAAAACCTAGGAAGAAACCTAGAGAGGAACCAGGCTATGAGGGGTGGCCAGTCCTCTTCTGGCTGTGCCGAGTGGAGATTATAACAGGACATGGCCAAGATGTTCAAAATGTTCATAAGTGACAAGCATGGTCAAATAATAATCAGGAAAAAATGTCAGTTGGCTTTTCATAGCCGATCATTAAGAGTTGAAAACAGCAGGTCTGGGACAGGTAGGGGTTCCATAACTGCAGGCAGAACAGTTGAAACTGGAATAGCAGCAAGGCCAGGTGGACTGGGGACAGCAAGGAGTCAAAATACAAAATTATATGGACAAGGGAGGCGGAGAATCAGTTTATGACTATGTAGCAGAGACGGAGAAAGTAGTTCTCCCCAGACCAGATCTAACTGATTTGCCTTTGCCAGATGCTGAAATTACTATGTTTGTTGATAGGTCTTCTGGAAAGAACCCAGATGGCTCAAATGCCACTGGTTATACAATAGTGACTCTTACTGAGGTGTTGGAAGCTGGAGCATTACAAATAAATTACTCTGCTCAACAAGCTGAAATTGTTGCCCTTACCAGGGCTTGTAAATTGGGGAAGGATAAATGCATTACGATACATACTGATAGTGCTTATGCTTTTAACACCGTCCATATATTTGCAGCTCAGTGGAGAAACAGGGGTATGATCACTACGGCAGGTAAACCCATTACACATGCACAGCTAATTTTGAATTTGCTAGAAGCAGTCTTATTACCAGAGAAGGTAGCGATTTGTAAATGCAAAGCACATACGAAATGCACTGACCAGTTTGAGTTAGTCATCAGAGGCCAGTTATAGGAGGCTAAAGTAGGCACAGGAGGAGTTTTTTACCAGGATGGGAGTTTAGATGGATGCTATTGGCATCCTCAGGGAAGTTACAGATTAATACAAAGCTATGGATCAAATAGGTGAAGATTTAACCACTACATTATATTGGTGGTTGACAATAAATACAAATGTGGATTGGATTAATGACATCTATTATAAGCAACAGAGATTCGTGAATGAGACTGGGGATGTAACGATTGTCGTCTGGAGAAAGAAAAGAGGACCAAAGTGCAGCGTGGTACGTATCCATAATACTTTTAATCAAGATGAATACACGAATAAAACCAACGAAACGACAAACGAACAGTACTGACAGGTGCAACAACACTAACCAGAAAATAACCACCCACAAACACAAGTGGGAAAACAGGCTACCTATGTATGGCTCTCAATCAGAGACAACGATAGACAGCTGCCTCTGATTGAGAACCATACCAGGCCAAACACATAGAAACAGAAAACCTAGACCTACAACATAGAATACCCATCACATCACACCCTGACCAAACTAAAAATAGAAACATACAAGGCAATCTACGGTCAGGGTGTGACAGGGGATGCAGTAAAGGGGTTCTCTGACCAATTATCCGCCACCTCCCTCATGGCCTGGTAAAATAGACTGACTCTCGATATGTAAATTGGCAGAAAAGGGCGGGGTATGTAGAATGATTGGGATTCATTGCTGTACGTTTATTTTTTAAATAACATAGCTCCAGACGGATCAGTGAGCAAGGCTCTGGCAGAGAACTATGGGGTGGATAATTCTCTTACAAATTGATTTGACAGTATGTTTGGCAAATGGAAAATTGTCATAATCAAAGTGTTGTGGGCCACTTTCACCTGTATGAGTGTTTTGGTTCCGTGTGTATGCTGTTTGATTCTGGGTGTAAAAGGTCTCATTTCCAGGACTCTGGAGAAATCGATGACACTACAGATGATGAGATACGGACCGATTCCGAGCTCTGACCAGTGGAATGATGAATACATGTCCCCAGACCTAGTAGATGGACCCGGCTCCTTCACATACAAAGAGCCTATGTTGGATGAAACCATTTTTTAATGTTTAGGCCCCTTCTTGTTTTTATGTTTAGACTGTTTTTTGATGAAGAATGCAGACTTCCAGGCATAGGGGAAGACTCTGTATCTTTTAATTATGAGGTGCCAATGTTAGATGAGACTGTTTTCAATGTTTAGTTAAAGGCTCTTCATGTTTAGTTAAAGGCTGTTCATTTCATGAAGATTATGATGAAAATCCTGACAAGAAGCGTTATGATGTCAATACATATATTGTTTTTTTGTGTGGTTGATTTTGAGTATAATGGATAAATCGAATGTAAATACATGTATTGTTTTGGTATATTCTTGTATAAAAATGTATGTTTACATATAGTGTTTGATATGTCAGGATGAATTATTTAGTCATTAAGGGTGGATTGTTAAGATATTTTATCAAGGTTTAAGATAAATGATTAAATAATTCTACCCAGAAACTTAACCATTAGGATTAGAGGTTATGTAGCATTAACAAGGGGTAATTAAAAATGATAACCATTGTGGAAGAAAGGAATGTATGTGTGTGCCGAAAGAAAGCAAAGAGACTCCTTAACCTATGTTTGAACCGACCCAGCTATAACTCTGTGGAGATAAAATAAGACAGCGAGAGCCCCTCCAGGTTTTCCCGTATCTGGGAGGGACTGGAACTGTCAGCTGAGTGGTAATAAACTGTGGTGAGACTTCAGGGCATAATCCAAATGTAGTGTGTAATGTATGTGCGTTAGTTTAAGAGAAGGGATAAAAAGTACGGTTTTGTATATGCACGTCAGAGCTCTCGAGAATAAACGCTATTGATTAATTTGGTGGCTGGTCTCTGTCCATTTTGGGCAAATAAGAACCTTACAAATTCTTAGAAACGGACAGAGTGTTTGCTTTGTTTTAATTGAATTGGTTAACGAACACATAGGAAGTAAATTCCTCTATCAAACACATTTTAAATTTTCAGGGGGGGAATTGCACTAAATCAAACGATAAATTAACAATATTTCACAATATTACTGTATAGTTTTATCGACTTCATCGTAAACCTCAACACACACTATGTCCCTTCACTCAAACATTATCACTATATCACCATTAACAATATCACTGTGAAGGTTGATCTACTTCATTGTACACCTCAACACACACTCTACATGGTCTCTTCAGTCATATGCAGATTATTTTGTAACCGCACAGACCCAAGCCTGGGTTTGACATAGAGACAGATTGGTCCTATATCAGTGTTGTGACAGTCAGGAGGACAGAGAGCAGCAGGGTCACCAGGGAGCCAATCTGACCTGGGGCTCCACTCACTCTCTCTGGTATTGGAATCCACATATCTGAGGAGAAATCAAAACAGATCAGAGATCAGTTAGTCCAAAAAAGAATAGTACTGAACAAAATAGTAATAATAATAATACATTTAATTTGTATAGCGCTTTTCATTACAGAGTTATCTCAAAGCTCTACTGAGGAAAAGTAATAATAATTTACATCCAAATACATTTAGAATCAAGGCAAGTAAAATAGCAATAGTGAGCTTGGTGCTAAATACATTTAAGGGTGGGTTTTAAGGCCCGTTATAAAAGTTCGGAGTGATGGAGAGAATCTCAGACGGTCAGGTGAGGGGCAAGGGAGTAGAAGGCTCGGTCCCCCATAGTTTGGAGACATGTCTTCGGGACTTGAAATAGTAGAGAGTGGCTGGAGCGGAGAGTGTGAGGTGGCTCGCTGATTGAGATGAGGTCACTGATGTAGTGAGGCTCAATCCATTTGAGGCTTTAAATACAAGCATGATCATTTTTAAGTTGATCCTGTAGTTGACTGGTATCCAGTGGAGTTGGGCGAGGATCGGGGGGGTGTGGTCTGACTTCTTGGTACTGGTCAGGATCCTGGCAGCACTGTTCTTGATTAGTTTGAGCCTCTGTAAAAATTTGGCTGGGGGGGCACCTAAACAGCGCATTGCCATAGTCGATCCGAGAGACGATGTACACTACCGTTCAAAAGTTTGGGGTCACTTAGAAATGTCCTTGTTTTTGAAAGAGCACATTTTTTGTCCATTAAAATTACATCAAATTAATCAGAAATACAGTGTAGACATTGTTAATGTTGTAAATGACTATTGTAGCTGGAAATGGCAGATTGTTTATGGAATATCTACATAGGCGTAAAGAGGCCCATTATCAGCAACCATCACTCCTGTGTTCCACTTTGTGTTAGCTAATCCAAGTTTATCATTTTAAAAGGCTAATTGATCATTAGAAAGCCCTTTTGCAATTATGTTAGCACAGCTGAAAACTGTAGTTCTGATTAAAAAAGATATAAAACTGGCCTTCTTTAGACTAGTTGAGTATCTGGAGCTTCAGCATTTGTGGGTTCCATTGCAGGCTCAAAATGGCCAGAAACAAAGACCTTTCTACTGAAACTCGTCAGTCTATTCTTGTTCTGAGAAATGAAGGCTATTCCATGTGAGAAACTGCCAAGAAACTGAAGATCTACTCCCTTCACACAACAGTGCAAACTGGCTCTAACCAGAATAGAAAGAGGAGTGGGATGCCCCGGTGCATAACTGAGCAAGAGGACAAGTACATTAGAGTGTCTAGTTTGAGAAACAGACGCCTCACAAGTACTCAACTGGCAGCTTCATTAAATAGTACCCGCAAAACACCAGTCTCAACGTCAACAGTGAAGAGGCGACTCCGGGACGCTAGCCTTCTAGGCAGAGTTCCTCTGTCCAGTGTCTGTGTTCTTTTGCCCATCTTAATCTTTTCTTTTTATTGGCCAGTCTGAGATATGGCTTTTTCTTTGCAACTCTGCCTAGAAGGCCAGACTGATGTTTTGTGGGTATTATTTAATGAAGCTGCCAGTTGAGGACTTGTGAGGCGTCTGTTTCTCAAACTAGACACTCTAATTAGAACGGTAGTGTAGGTGTGGATGAATTCCGCTGCATCTGGATGGGAGAGTGATGGTATGACCCAATTATGTTTTACTTTTCTTTTCTTTTTTTAAATGTGTGCATCGATGGACAGAGAAGGATCAAACTTGACTCCTAAGTTGGAGATGACAGAGGACAGGTGGATGGCCTGGTCGTTGATTGTAAGGGAGATGTTTCCAGTACTGGTGACCTGCTTGGGTGTCCCAATAAGCATAGCCTCAGTCTTGCTAATGTTCAACTGGAGGAAGTTCTGTTTCATCCATGCCCTGATGTCCTTTAGGCAGCTGCTGAGTCTTGCTAGGGTCAAAGATGGTGTCTAGTTTTGTGTTGTAAACCTGGTTTCGTCACTGAAGCAGTGGAAGTTGATGTTATAATATCTGAGGATTTGGCATGTAAATTATAAACAGGATAGGGACCAGCACTGACCCCTGTGACTGTAGACTCCTCTGATCTGGACTCTCTAAAATATATGTATTGTTTCCTATTGGAGAGGTAGGAGGAGAACCAGTTCAGAACTGTTCCAGAGACAGTAGTATCCTCTCTGATAAGCCGCAGGAGGATGATGTGGTCTACGGTGTCAAAAGCAGCACTGAGATCTAAGAGGAGGAGGATGCTGATCCATAATCATCAGTAGGTCGTTGGTAACTTTATCCAAAGCTTTTTCAGTGCTGTGCAAGGGCCGGAAGCCAGACTGGAAAACCTTGTACAACTGGTTAGATGACAGATGTGATTGAAGCTGGTTTGCAACCACTTTCTTCAGTACTTTTGATAGGAAGAGGAGGTTGGAGATGGACCTGTAGTTGGATAGGATGTCCTGGTCAAGGTTGGGTTTCTTCAGTAAGGGGGTGACAAAAGCTGTTTTGAAAATCGATGGTACTTCTCCGGTCAGCAGGGACTTGATGATCAGGGTGGTGACACACATAAGCAGGCTAGATGAGCAGTTTTTGAGTAGGGGTGTAGGGAAAGGGTCAAGGGTCAAGGGAGCAAGTGGTGGCCTTCATTTTTGAGACGATTGAATGCACAGCAGCAAATGTGACTTTTGTAAAGTTGCTGACGGGAGGGGCAGTCTGTTTTGGTGACTCAAGACGTGGGGTGTAGGCCGTCTTAGAGGCCATTATATTTGTCCTGATGGTGTCAATCTTTATCTTGAAAAAAATCTCAGAAGCGATTGCACTGCTCAGAGGAGGCTGCAGGAGAGCATGAGTTTGCAGGGTTGAAAAGGCGGTTAATGGTAGGGTTAACTTTGTCATTGTCGATCGTGGCAGAGTAGAAGGCTGATCGTGCTGTTTTTAAGGCAGCAGAGTAGCTTGCCTTGTTGGCTTTATAGGCCAGTAGGTGGACAGTGAGGCCATCCTTCCTCAGATGTCTCTCAAGCTTACTGCCATGAGTCTTCATTCTGTGCAGTTCATAAGTGAACCAAGGAGACGAGCGTTAGAATGTTACTTCACATGTTTTTTCAGGGGCAAGGATGTTCATAATATTACTCAGTGTGCTGTTATACAGATTGACCAAGTCATCGAGGGCCAGCTCACTGCAGTCAATCTCAAAGGTGGGCTGGATGTGTTCCTGAAAGAGGGATGGGTTAAGTTTCCTCAGGTTGCAGAATTGAATGGTCCTCTTTGGGCGGTAGAGAAGTGTTGGAGCGGTTAGAGACAGTGTCACAGCATTGTGGTCAGAGATGCCTAGCTCGATGACATCCAAGTCAGAGCCAGGGACATCGCATTTTCATTGCATTTTGGTTGGTCCACTGTGCTCTGTATGGACTGTATTGGCTTGGAGTGGGCGACGTCAATTGCCTGAGGGTCAGCCTGCAGAACTGGCAAGTGATCTTTATTGTCCAACTCCAGTGTGCATGCTGTACTGCTCGCACTGCGAGTGCACACAATAGACCTTAATTTGTGGATCAATTTCCTATGGCCTTGTCGTCCTCGCCGTCTGCATGTTTTCCGTAGGATCCCGTATTGCATAAGGCTGTTCTTGAGCTCCTTGCACAGAGTTGTTTTAATCTGTTCAAAACTGTGTATAATGGAGGAAAGTTTCTGCCATTTCTTAATATTTGATCCTGCCATGCACGATGGCAACGTTCTTATCCCTTGCTTGCTAGTTAGCCAACTAGCCAGGGCTAACACAGTCACGGCCTCTGCAGAATAACAGCAAAGTACAGCAAAGTACTTCCATTTACGTTTGTTTAAAACCTCTAAAAGTGTAAGCTGTTGGGGGGGTACTAACATATGGAATTGTTTTAAGATGGTCATGGATTATTTAGCTATTTGATTTTGAATTTTAGGACTGCTTGAATTGAATAAGACATTCATAAACGGCAAAAAATACAGCAAAAAAAAAAATCATAAGGAATAAGGGTTTGAAGTGTCTGTCCTATATCTAGGAGATACTGTATATAAAAGCTCAGGAAATATACAGTACCAGTCAAAGGTTTGGACACACCTACTCATTCCAGGGTTTTTCTTTATTTTTACTATTTTCAACATAAAGTGAAGATATCAAAACTATGAAATAATGCGTATTGAATAATGTAGTAAGCAGAAAAGTGTTAAACAAATCAAAATATGTTTTATATTTGAGATTCTTCAAAGTAGCCACCCTTTGCATTGATGAAGGCTTTGCACACTCTTGGCATTCTCTCAACCAGCTTCATGAGGTACTGTAGTCACCTTGAATTAATTTAATTTAATTATTGTGCCTTGTTTTTAAGTTAATTTGTGGAATTCCTTAATGCGTTTGAGCCATTCAGTTGTGTTGTGACAAGGTAGGGGTGGTATACAGAAGATAGCCCTATTTGGTAAAATACCAAGTCCTTATTATGGCAAGAACTGCTCAAATAAGCAAAGAGAAACAACAGTCCATCATTACTTTTAGACATGTCGGTCAGTCAAGAACTTTGAAAGTTTCTTCAAGTGCAGTCACAAAAACCATCAAGCGCTATGTTGAAACTGGCTCTCATGAGGACCACCACAGGAAAGGAAGACCCAGAGTTACAGTTGAAGTCGGAAGTTTACATACACCTTAGCCAAATACATTTAAACTCAGTTTTTCATGATTCCTGACATTTAATCCTTGTAATAATTCCCTGTCTTAGGTCAGTTAGGATCACCACTTTATTTTAAGAATGTGAAATGTCAGAATAATAGTAGAGAGAATGATTAATTTCAGCTTTTATTTCTTTCATCACATTCCCAGTGGGTCAGAAGTTTAAATACACTCAATTCGTTTTTGGTAGCATTGCCTTTAAATTGTTTAACTTGGGTCAAACGTTTTGGGTAGCCCTTCACAAGCTTCCCAAAATAAGTTGGGTGAATTTTGGCCCATTCCTGCTGACAGAGCTGGTGTAATTGAGTCAGGTTTGTAGGTCTCCTAGCTCGCACACAGTTTTTCAGTTCTGCCCACAAATGTTCTATGTGATTGAGGTCAGGGCTTTGTGATGGCCACTCCAATACCTAGACTTTGTTGTCTTTAAGCCATTTTGTCACAACTTTGGAAGTATGCTTGAGGTCGTTGTCCATTTGGAAGACCCATTTGTGACCAAGCTTTAATGTCCTGACTGATGTCTGAGATGTTGCTTCAATATATCCACATAATTTTCCGCCCTCATGATGACATCTATTTTGTGAAGTGCACCAGTCCTTCCTGCAGCAAAGCACCCCCACAACATGATGCTGCCACCCCTGTGCTTCACGGTTGGGATGGTGTTCTTCGGTTTGCAAGCCTCCTCCTTTTTCCTCCAAACATAACGATGGTCATTATGGGCAAACAGTTCTGTTTTTGTTTCATCAGACCAGAGGACATTACTCCATAAAGTACGATCTTTGTCCCCATGTGCAGTTGCAAACTGTAGTCTGGCTTTTTTATGGCGGTTTTGGAGCAGTGACTTCTTCCTTGCCGAGGGGCCTTTCAGGTTATTTCAATATAGGACTCATTTTACTGTGGATATACATACTGTTGTACCTGTTTCCTCCAGCATCTTCACAAGGTCCTTTGCTGTTTTTCTGGGATTGATTTGCACTTTTAGCACCAAAGTACATTCATCTCTAGGAGACAGAACACGTCTCCTTCCTGAGCTGTATGACGGCTGCGTGGTCCCGTGGTGTTTATACTTGCGTACTATTGTTTGTACAGATGAACGTGGTACCTTCATGCGTTTGGAAATTGCTCCCAAGGATGAACCAGATTTGTGGAGATCTACAATTTGTTTTATGATGTCTTGGCTGATTTCTTTTGATTTTCCCATGATGTCAAGCAAAAAGGCCCTGAGTTTGAAGGTAGGCCTTGAAATACATCCACAGGTACACCTCCAATTGACTCAAATGATGTCAATTAGCCTATCAGAAGCTTCGAAAGCCATGACATTATTTTCTGGAATTTTCCAAGCTCTTTAAAGTCACAGTCAACTTAGTGTATGTAAACCTCTGACCCAGTGGAATTGTGAAACAGTGAATTATAAGTGAAATAATCTGTCTGTAAACAATTGTTGGAAAAATGACTTGTGTCATGAGCAAAGTAGACGTCCTAACTGACTTGTCAAAACTATAGTTTGTTAACAAAAAATTTGTGGAGTGGTTGAAAAACTAGTTTTAATGACTCCAACCTAAGTGTATGTAAACTTCCGACTTCAACTGTACATCTGGTACATCTGGTGCAGAGGATAAGTTCATTAGAGTTACCAGCCTTAGATTGCAGCCCAAACAAATGCTTCACAGACATCTCAACATCATCTGTTCAGAAACTGCATGGATCAGGCCTTCATGGTCGAATCGCTGCAAATAAACCACTACCAAAGGACACCATTAAGAAGAAGAGACTTGCTTGGGCCAAGAAACACAAGCAATGGCTATTAAACCGGTGATAATCTGTCCTTTGCTCTGATGAGCTTTGGTTCCAACCGCTGTGTCTTTGTGAGATGCAGAGTAGGTTAACAGATGATCTCTGCATCTATTGTTCCCACCGTGAAGCATGGAGGAGGAGGTGTGATGGTGCTTTCCTGGTGACACTGTCAGTGATTTATTTAGAATTCAAGGCACACTTAACCAGCATGGCAACAACAGCATTCTGCAGCGATACGCCATCCCATCTTGTTTGCACTTAGTGGGACTATCATTTGTTTTTCAACAGGACAATGACCCAAAACCCACCTCCAGGCTGTATAAGGGCTATTTAACCAAGGAGAGTGATGGAGTGCTGCATCAGATGACCTGGCCTCCACAATCACCTACCCTCAACCCAATTGAGATGGTTTGGGATGAATTGGACCGTAGAGTGAAGGAAAAGCAGCCAACAAGTGCTCTGCATATGTGGGAACTCCTTCAAGACTGTTGGAAAAGCATTCCTCATGAAGCTGGTTGAGAGAATGCCATGAGTGTGAAAAGCTGTCATCAAGGCAAAGGATGGCTACTTTAAAGAATCTAAAATCTAAAATATATTTTCATTTGTTTAACGCTGTTTTGTTTACTACATGATTCCATATGTGTTATTTCATAGTTTTGAAATCTTCACTATTATTCTACAATGTAGAAAATAGTCAAAATAAAGAAAAACCCTAGAATGAGTAGGTATGTCCAAACTTTTGACTGGAACTGTATATATTATAGTTTTCTTTTACACATACTTAACCCCATATTTTTGGGGGCAAAAAAACACCTCCATACTTCCATTCATTTGTATGGGTTACCTTCAGACGCGTCCCGTGACACTTGTGGGGTCATATAGCAAGGCGGAGTAGTCTCCCCCATAATGAGGAAGGCCGACATAGGCGGATGCGGTGGACTGAGACTCAGCCCACGCAACAACAAAAAACGGATATCTCTATCTTAAATTGATGGATTTTGATGGGGATTATTTTATTGTGTTACTTAGATTGACGCACGGGTGTGTCAATCAGTGGAGGCTGCTGAGGGGAGGATGGCTCATAATCATGGCTGGAACTGAGCAAATGGAATGGCATCAAAGACACGCTCCAGCCATTACCACGAGCCCGTGCTCCCCAAATAAGGTGCCACCAACCTCCTGTGGCATCAATAGACTCGGTTTTCTATCGACATTCATTTGGAGACATCCATAACAATGAGCTGATGATGCCCAATTTTGCCTGGACACTCGTTGACACTGGTCATCGCTGTTTATCATCTATGCATAGTCACTTCACCCCTACCTACGTGTACAAATTACCTCTAAATTCATGTTCATCACTCACCACGTTATGTCATCAGATGCTCCAAAAAAAGATGTCTCTGCAAAAACAAATCAATTGCTAGCTAACGAGCTACGTTTTTCTTTGTTGGACTTGCATTTATCCAATTTAGTTTTGTGTGGTTGTTGGTTTAGCTTTCTGTAACTTTATAGCAAGTACGGTCTGCATGTGTAGACGCATATTGCGTCATGATTGCAAGGTGTCCCGATATCTTTTCCAACTGTCCCAAAATCTTTTCTAACTGTCCCGTTATCTGGTTTTAATGTCTATTCTAGAATGCCCTTCTCGCCATTCAGAAACGAGTATTCAACAATGCTGTGGTTATTTTCAATTTGTGCAGTTGGTACGGTATACCATATTGTGTATTCTGTTTAAAATATCATATTTTAAGGCCAGAAATACACAGTGATAAATATTACCTCTGTCTCTTCCATTCAAAACCAGAGGTCCCATGGAAATGGCAGCGCTGTCGTGGAAGGACACATCCCTGCGTCCTCTGTGGTGGTACCCAGTGTAGCAGTGCTGCAGGACACAGAAACAAGATGGCAGACTGTATTACCATGTTTAGGCTATGGACCACTAGAGTTTCCTCCAAATGACTACTGTTTGTAAACAAGTTAAACGTATCTAGGATGATTCCATAACATATTTCTACATTTAACTATTTGTAAGTGGTTGTCTTGGCTATTTGACATTAACTCACAAAAGTGAGAGGATTATCTAACATCAGCTGATTTTGGAGAAAAATGTCAAAGTTCAATAAATTAAAAAAATCCATATCAAAGGCATCAACAGGATGCTTGACTTCCGGTGTGCGGAGGGCAGACCTGGGTAAATTAAAAAATAAGATAATTTAGTTCCATTTTAAAGGGGCAATCTCCAGTTGCTACATCCATTTTAGGATTAAAAAATTAATGATATGTACCCATTGATTCTTTACAAATATCACTTATTACCATTGATTCTTTACGAATATCACTTATTAATGCCTCATGAGATTAGTTAAACTGTTCTACCCCATCAGAACCCCAAAATGTTTTTGTACACCAATTTTCTTAAACAAATTAAAATGTAAAAAAAACACTGTATAGCCTCAAAACATGGTTAAAAATATACGTTTCATATCATGGATGGTCAGTACTTGCATCCATTGCTCTGTTTATCAATTTGAGTGTTTACATTTCTTCAGCCCCATCCCTCAGCTTTTTACCGAAACAGTGGCAGGGAAAACACTTTGATATTGTTTCAACTGCGGATTGCCACTTTAACGTAAAGCTTTGAGCTTGCCTGGTACAATGGAATCAACAATGGAATAGTCGCAAAAGAGCAAACCACACACATCTGGCACTCCAGACAGGCTCAATTAAATGCCCAAAGTATTTGAAAGTAAACAAATACTCTTTTAACCCTGGAACCTGTTTCATTTGTGCCTTACACAATGTTTTCAAACGTTTTGCCAAATGAACACGGCCCAGGTGTGTTGGGGAGGAGACTCACAGTGGTGCAGTCGTTGAGGTGCAGCAGACACAGGTGGACCTGACAGTGCAGGAAGACACTGGAGGAGTTCCTGGTGAAGGTGAACATCCGGAAGGAGAAGTGGGCCGATGTGGAGACGCCATTTTGGATAAGCTCCACCGTGCTGTCCTCAGGGTTAGGGCACCTGGAGTAAACAAGGAAGCAGGGGAGGAAATGGGAGGAGGAAGTGAAGGAGGAAGTAAATTATAAATTATGCTGTTATTTTCACTTTCTAAATGAAATGTCATTTTGGTGATTATGTGCGATTACATTAGGATGGTTTAACAGTCAAGCATTTATCAATATCTCAACTATTTTGTTCCATCAAGTGTATTTTCCTTGTTAAATAAATACAATTTTCGTTGACCAGGAAATGACAACCTGTCGAACTGCGCGGTTGTTTTGGACCTGGTACCGATTGCTAGCGTCATTTTAAGATGTCTGGCTTGAAAATCAGCAAGTGGATGAATTGAGAATCAGACATGAGATCTGATTACATCAGCGAAAAGGTTATGACTAAAGCTTTCTTCTCACATGTATATAATTCCTGTAAGGCGAAAATGAAAGCATGGGACGTTGCACAAGTCCTGCACTTTTAAAATGGCTGTGTTCCCATGGGAATTTGTGCATGTTTAGAGCGCCACCCATAGCTGCAGGAAGTAGTTTGCCAGGGGGTGGGGGGGTTGGGTTGCTGAGAATGTTTTGTTCAATTCTGATTATTCAGGACCCTTACTTCCCGTAGCTATGGCGCCACCATAAGGTAAAAGTTATGACCATTTTTGTTTTGATCGTTTTGGAATGGTAATTGGTAAAAAAATTTAAATATCAAACCTACACTTTCAAATCTATTATTCCCAACATGGGGACAATTTGTGGCTCTGAACATGCTAACATTTCCCTGGTAAACATAATGTCTCCATACTCTCTAGCAATAAGATTCCAGCGGACGGCGTAGCTTGGGTCGTTCACAGGCGTGGCCCAACAGGAGTCCAGCACAGTGGAGATCTGATGACCGTCCACTCCGTCCACCTGCACGGCCACATAGATCTGCTGGTCAATCTCCACGTTGATGTGAGAACCGGATAACGGGTAGCGGAAGCCGGCATCCTGGTACGGGATCATCCGTATTTGGTAGTGGCCCTTGCCGGAGGGAAGCTTCTTGGTCACAATGCTACGGAGCAGAGGAACAAAAGGTTATTCAAATAACTAGACAAAACTCAGGGGTTGAAGATTTTAAAAATCCCATGACTGAAACAGAAGTCGATCTCAAACCGATTGTCTGAGGGGCCTAGTTAACCTCCCCTGCCATGTAAAAAAAGTAATGACCATCATACTTTTAGGGAAAGAGTACATGTATTGTACATAAACTGCAAGTTTGACCTATTCCAGTACCCTTACTTAGGGGGTTCCAGGTTCCTCCTCTGGGATTTTTTTTATGTAGACGGTCTGAGAAGCTCAGTTCTGGTGACTTTTTAGAAGTAGTTTCTACTCTAAAATGAATGAAAATAAAATATAATATAATTTCCACCTTCAGAAATGAGCCCAATAACATTGGTAAAAACGATTATTTTTTGACATATTGGACAATGCATATAGCCTATGCATGGTCTGTCTATATTATCACATGTGCTATTAGCAATAAGCATTATTACCTGAACCCAACTGGTGCTGCATAGTCGCTATAAATACATATGCTGAAGCATGGGGTTTGTCCATATGCATTTACCCCATTGGACACAACATCCTGATTGTTATTATTATTAATTATACACTCAAAGTTATACATTTTTTTAGTTTCTATTACGAAGTATGTCATTTCCCTTTTAAGATGACATTGCCTCTTTTAAGAGCTCTGTTGCACAGTTGCGACTTAAAACTACAATATTTAACTTTTCTGCGACCAGACCAAATTCACATAGAAATGTGAGTTAGATATCTGTCATTCTCATTGAAAGCAAGTCTAAGAAGTGGCAGATCGCTTTTATATGCGCTATTTCTATGCTTCTTGTTCTTAAGTTATGTTTTTGCATCTGTTACTTTCGGTTTTGTACAGCAGCTGCAAAGAGCGGAAAATATGATATTTTTGGTTATGGATAATATATTTCACAGCTGTTTAGACGGTACAATGATTCTCTACACAATGACTGCTTGTTTTGTCCCATAAACTGAAATTAGGCAACTTATTATAATTTTAGCAACCAGGAAATGGCAGATTGATTTCCGCAAATTGCACCTTTAAGCATGGTTGAAACTCTGGTTGTCCCTGCATTTTTTAAATGATGCCACACATTTTAAGAATAAAGAAATAAACGTGGTAGCAATGGAAAGTTGGGATCCCCCAAAACTGCTATCAAAACTTAATTGCGTTAAGAATTGTTGTGCATTGACTGCTTGTCAGAATACGTTTTCCTCCCTATGGCTCTCGCAACTTGAATGAGCCTCGAGAATAATATTTATCTTGCATAGAACACACAACAACACGCCAACTAGGTGAATATGTCAACTATTCTACTATGGGGTTGTCTGATTTTGTTTTAATAATAACACTGGAAAGTTACATCGTTAGTGATAAAGTATAGGCTTTAACTTACTTTGCCAGCAGCTACAGTAGGCTACCCACTGTTTGAGTTGAGCGCAGGGGTGGGTGCGCATTATAGACTGTTTATTTATTTTCATCTGAACATCAGTGTGTCAGCAACAATCATACATTTCAGTTCAGTGCACACAGCGTATGCACTGAACTCACCAGAATTCTCTTTCCCGCAGTGACTTTAACCCTTGTAAGACTATTCGGCTCATTTGTCATAATTGACTTAAAGGGATACTGCGAGATTCTGGCTACCGTAACTGTAGACTTCAAGTCATTGCGCTAACACTAATTAGTATTGGCTCCCGAAACTTGTTCCGTCATACAGCACGCAGAGACATAAAAATGGTATCCACGAGTTCATCTGACTCTGGGTAAGTAGAAAAATGTCCAGATCCCGCCGAAAAAGGCCAAAAATAAAGGTTATTTGTAGAGCACATTTTATACAGGTAAAGCGCAACCCAAATTGTTGTACATAAAAAGGATTATAAAAAGATACTTTTAATATAAAAGGATAATTTGGATAATAGGATAACATGAGCATAAAACAGAGTTTCACGCACTGACTACAGAATATTAACAATGATATACTGTACTAGCACAGCCTCTTGTGCCTTAAATACATCCTCCAGCTATGTTTTTTACTTTTCCTGTTGAAAAGCGATAAATACAGTACACACACTGAAAGGTAAAAAAAATGTTTTGAGCAAAACATTGTTTTTTGACACAACGGCAAACTTTAAGGAATAGGGCGTTCAAGTAGTTGGTCTGATGGTCAGATGTGATGCCCTTGCTTGAGATACAACTTGTGCCATGTCATGTCTGACCTGAACCACCTATTGATATGTGTCCTTTGTTAGGTAAATAAGGTGTTACTTGAGGTGAAAAGGAGACTGGAGGAGAACTTGAATGCTAAAATCAATTCAATTCCAGTCATAGGCTGTTTTGAGAGGGTGCTCTGACCTCTCTAGAGGGTTGAGGTCCATGGTCATGGACAAGGACTGGTAGAGGGGGTACTCGCAGCAGAAGCGCAGGTTGAGGTGCCTCGCACGGCTGATGACCCCCGTCACCCCTCCGTGGGGTTCCACCTCACCCTGGATGTAGTTCTGATAGATGAAGTGAGTCCCATTGCTCTGCGGAGAAAAAAAACAACTAAATAAGAACATTTGTCTCATTCCAAAGAGTCTCATTCCAAAACGCTCTATGTCCCTTTTCTGAAATGTTGGTAAATTAGCTTATGGAAGAAAAAAAAAGGTGTGTTTTTTCACTATCTAATCGTGGCATGGGGTTGTTCAATGACAGACATGTATTTGTTTGATATCTATCAGAGACAAATAAGCATGTTTTTGGGGCAAAACGCTATATACAGTACAGTATCTGTCTCACTCTCAGAGAAATAAGTAGTACTGCTAGGTTTTACACAGTTAAATGTGACAAATAACAACATTTTTTATAAATAACTGTACAAATGACACATTTGTGACGTCAACATTAAAACAAATCTATGTAGTAATATGAGATCTGCATGCAAAACATTTACATTTGACATTTTAGTCATTTAGCAGATCTTATGATCTCATCCAGAGGGACTTACAGTTAGTGCATTGATCTTAACAAAAAAACATTTGAATACACATATGAAATCAATGAATAAAATAAAAAAATCGGAGAACATTAACATTTTAAACACACATGATGGTACCCACATGATGTGGTGGAAAAACACAAATGTGAAAAATTGGTGGATATAGAATATTATAAATAAAATCTTCACTTGATGAGCACCTACTGTATGTAAGGATTTCATAGCACATTCATAAACTACAGTATACTGCATTTATGCAGTAAGAAGTCAACACTCGACAATGAAAAGTTGACAAATATTTATAATATGAATCATTATTTGGACTATGATTTGTATTTCTTGAGCCTTTTTTGAGCATTGTGTTGTCTGTGAAGTGCACTGTGAGACTACATAATCCAAGTGATAATATCATGATTGAACTGTGAAAATACAGTACCGTAAGAGTTGTCCCACAGAGTTCGTTGTCGTTGTCGAAGTGGAACTCCAGGCGTCCATCCCGGACAGACCCGTTGCAGGTGGAGTCAGTGAGGTGCAGGACGTGGGGTGGGAAACCGGCTTCAAATAGCTGGCACCGGGACAGAGACATGATGCCTGAACTGCTGGAGCAAGACGTGACCGAATCTAAGGGCAGAGACGGACAAAGACCACGGATGAATCTCTAAAGTCCGTCCTCAGTTTCTCGTATCCTCTATACTCATCCTTCCTTCTTTTCGAAACATCAGAGGGAAGTGAATTTGCACAGGAGACGTGGGTTTCGGACGACGTCAGTCACATTGGCGAAGTGCTAGGGAAGTCTTACCGTAGCTGTCGTTGTTGGGCCGATGGTGGTTCTCGTCACAGAAACAGCCATAGACGCCGTCCTTATCCCCACACCACTCATCATCAGTACAGTCCAGATCATCGCAGGGGTCCGACTCCGCTAGAGAGAGAGAGAGGGAGGGAGAGAAGGAGAGAGAGTGATAGAGAAAGAGGGGAGAGAGGGACAATTGGCAACAGTAACGACTACAGGGTTAACTATAAATAGTACAGACATTTGGAAAAGAACACTAATGCCTACTAATTGCCAATTTCTCAATTATTCAATTTAGACAAAATGCCCCCAAAGACACCCGGACACTCACCACACAGCAGACCCGCGCGCCATTCTGGGATATCGAGACCCAGGACGGAACAGGATGCTTCATAGGCCGCCACGGCAGAACACAGCATCCCATTGGCTGGAGTGTATAAGCAAAGGTCGTAGACACAGGAAGTGAAGTAGGGCTGGGGGTCAGAGTGCAGATGGCAGGCACTGAAGGGGCCGGTAGTGTTGGTGACGATGCTACACAGGTCAGTGTATTCCACACTGTAGGGACAGTCGTCTCCACCGCCTCTGTTATCAGAAGCCCCACATCTGGAAAAGGACACGTAGAAGAGTTAGTTAGTTATTTACTTGGTGAGTGAGTGGCTACATTACGATTCTGTACCCTTCTCCGACTAGTGTGAAGAATATGGTTGAAACTCCCTCCAGCCATGCTTGCACCAATCCAATGCTTTTAAATACACGAGGGCGAGTGAACGAGAGCACACTTCTGGAGAAGGGTAGAGAGTCGGAAGGCAGCCAGTGAGTGACTGAGGTGAGTGACTGAGGTGAGTGAGTGAATGAGTGAGTGAGGGAATGAGTGAATGAGTGAGTGCGTGCATGCATGAATAAGTATAGTACTTTATTATCTGTTGGGAAATAATGAAAACATTGGAGAATAACAGTCACTGTACTGTACAATCATCTAATCCATTGTGTTTCCGTTATGGATGAAAGTATGTATTTTCATTCTGCTAATAACTTTGCTTCTGAATAATCTTCTTACGTTTTTTTATGAAATTATACATACTAATGCATATTTTGAATAAACTGAATTTCAATAGAGGTTGTTTCCCCAGAAGCCTTAGTTATTTCACAGCCTGACAACAACAGCAGCAGCTCACCCTGGCCGGCTAGTGTCTGCCTTCCAACCGTCACCAAAGTCGTTGTCACTCCGCGCCGGCGTGCCATTGGGCAGGACTTTGTCATCTTCCGGGTCACCGTTGAGGTTGCCACACATCCCGCACACTGCACCGTGGTGGCTCTGGCCCAGCCTGACCATCAGGGTGCTACGGCCGTCGAACTGGACCGTCAGGTCACTGGAGTTGAGCATCACGAAGCCCCGTTCCCGCACCACTCCGGCAATGGAGCCGATGGAGGAGGGGATAGAGACCTCGCTCCCGTCCACCTGACCGAGAGAAAAGGGGGAATGTCGGAAAGAGATTTGAGGTTATTGGAAAAGACCTCAGGCCTAGACTTGACTAGTTTGATAGAGACCTCAAGAAGCTTTTGTCCTTGTAAGCAAGAAAATAAGTATTTGTAGGTAGTGTGAACAATGCAAAAGCATGAGGGCAAAAACTTGTGGTTGGGGAAGGCTTGGCGACTACCATCTTGAAGGGCTCTATAATAAAAGTCTCTGTAATAAAAGTCTCATATCATTGTTAAAAACGGACAGATTTGTACCTAACTAGTCACATTTTCATCAACTATAAGAGTGTTATTTGGATTTTAGTGCATTTACCATCACGCTCTGTCCAATGGAGACATGGGTCTCCTCCCCTCCATGGGACAGCCACACATCCACCAGCGACACAAACGAGACAAGGTTGTTGCCACGGTGACGGTTGGTGGCCACCACACGGAATGTGAGGCCATTAATGGAGTGGTTGGAACAGGTCCTGGCGATGTCATAGGAGCAGGTGCCCTGGAAATGGGCCACGGCCCCGTCAAAAGTGATGTAATGGGGGTCGCCCCAGACCGTGCAAGTGGACAAGGCGTTGAAGCAGCCCAGGTGGCCATTTTTTATGGTGCACTCCTGGGTGGGGGTGCAGGATGCGGCCGAGCAGCGGAGGTCATTTGGGGCGTAGCACTCACAGTGTTGTGAGCAGCCTTGGGTCCAGAAAGACTCACTAACCTGAAGTACAAAAAACAGTGTGGATGCGTTGCAAAATATAGGCTACAGTACACCATGTTCATATAACAACGTCTCTACAGGTACACCTAGCTATGTCAATTTAGAAAGGGATTAAATCAAAGAGTAAAAACAGTTTTAAATGAATGAAGTAGGCCTACTTACATAAAATAAACGGGACATAAAAATACTTATGATTTCTATCTAACCTTTCGAAAATGTAGCAAAGTACTGCTGTTTTTATGTTGATTCAGCAGTGATCTAACGGACTGGCCTGGGTCAATCCGGTCACTTTAGGGGTTATAATTTTTTTCTGAATACATTTTCTACCGTAATATTGTCTTAATATTTGACCACGACGAGAGCTATGTTGGTATATTATTTCAAAAATCACTGCGGTGCAAATCCATCTATCCCCTGAGTTTAGCAGAGTTGATAGGAGAAAACATGACGATAAGAATTATAGAATCAGTTGAACCTGTTGCATCCCTGACGTTCTTTCCCTCTCCTACTGCGTCAATGGGAAGTGGTTTGTATTTTCCAGCTCTGCTAATCCTGTCATAAAAATTATGTAATAATCACTACAGAGTAGTGAAATATGTTCCTTGTCAACTTTATTCATATTTATTGTTCAAGCTACATTGGGAATTCCGTGTGTTCAGAATGTTATCTTTGTACTCAATGGAATGTTCACCTTAGTCTGAGCACGAGCTGCTAACTCTTGTGTTGTTTTTAGCTATGCAACTTAGCATGCTATGTGCTATGCAACTTAGCATGTTAGTATATTAGCTATGCTGTAAGCTATTTCCTTTGGTAAAACGAGCAGTCATTGTATTCTCACTGGTCAGACACTGACTGAGGGATATATGACTTTATTATCCAACAGGCACGGATACAATTGAGACACTGAACTGAAAGCCTGCTTATGCAGGCATGATACTTTTTCTATTTGAAAATGACAAATGTTTTTTTATAAATGCATTTTCATATTATCTTGTGTACGTATTACACCGAGTGTACAAAACATTAGGAACACCTGCTCTTTCCATGACATAGACTGACCGGATGAATCCAGGTGAAGCTAGGATCCCTTATTGATGTCACTTGTTAAATCCACTTCAATCAGTGTATATGAAGGGAGACAGGTTAAAAAGGTATTTTTAAGCCTTGAAACAATTGAGACATGGATTGTGTGTGTGCCATTCAGAGGGTGAATGGGCAAGACAAAA
This sequence comes from Salvelinus alpinus, assembly GCF_045679555.1. Lineage (NCBI taxonomy): Eukaryota > Metazoa > Chordata > Actinopteri > Salmoniformes > Salmonidae > Salvelinus > Salvelinus alpinus. The sequence continues at coordinate 29,997,534 of NC_092088.1, forward strand.
GATTTAAGTGTCTTTGAACGCGGTATGGTGGTACTGTAGGTGCCAGGCGCACCGGTTTGAGTGTGTTAAGAACTGCAATGCTGCTCGGTTGTTCCACACTCAACAGTTTCCCGTGTGTATAAAGAATGGTCCACCGCCCAAAGGACATCCAGCCACCTTGACACAACTGTGGGACACATTGGAGTCAACATGAGCCAGCATCCCTGTGGAACGTTTTCGACACCTTGTAGAGGGCCATGCCTTGACGAATTGAGGCTGTTCCGAGGCCAAAAGGGGGTGCAAATCAATATTAGTACGGTGTTTCTAATGTTTTATACACTCAGTATATGTGGTGTATGTAACTTGTGGTGCCACGCATGCATTGAATGTGCACAATTATTTACTTGATCTTGACTTCTGCTCTAATGGGAGAATGTGCAGATGTAATTGAGACACAATGAACTGAAAGAATGTGGTTTTATATTTCTGTACCTCAATATGCAGGCAGGAAAAACTCAGATCCATCAAGAAAGTCTTCGCGGTGTCACCCTGGATCCTTACTCTACATACAACACAGAGCGACACCTATTCCACTGGCATAAACTACGAGATGAGTAACTCACATCGTAGTAGAAGCCATCGTACTGGCAGCCACAGCTCTCTGCGGGGACACAGTGCCTCCCGCTCCTGAGGTAACCGTTGTCACAGAAGCATCCCTCGGAGCAGCTCTGCTCGCAGCTGGCATCGATGCTGCTGACACAGGTGTTTCCACAGTCTGTTCCACAGAGCTCATAGTGGCTATTTGCTGGGCACTCAATATCTGCACATGCAGAGAGAGAGAGAGAGAATGAGAAAATCACCTGGAGACTACGTAAAGCATTTAGTCATACAGTTGCAATCACTGAAAAGATTCCACACTGCGTGATGTTGACAAAACAATTGTTACAATGCATGGTTAACTGCACCATCAGCAATTTCTTTTAAGTGTTGGAACTTATGTGATACATTAAAATAGGTGTGATATTTTATTGTCCCCAATGTACATTAGATAAATACCAGACATTCTACAAAATTGTTGATGTGAAAGCTTCACAACTTGAGACTTTGTTATTTAAACTCACGGGGCTGTCTTTTAGAATACAATCCAACTTGCAATTGTGCATGAAGTACATGCTTCAGAAAAAAACTAAATCATGAAACTGTATGAGGCTTTTCACTCTACATAAAATACAGAATGACGTATATACAGTACTGTATGAGGTCTTGGGTCCTACCGCATTACCACAAAGGTTACACCACAGAATATGTTAGGTCCTATCTACCAATCTAAAGTGAAGACAATTTGTCACTCACTGCAGGTGGTGTTCTGTCTCCAGGGGTAGATCCTGACGTTGGTTGACTGACAGGCGCTCACATAAGTCTGGACAGCCCTGCAAAGAACATCCTGCTCTCTGTTCCCCGACAGACACACGTCAAACACGCAGTCGCGGAAGTAGGGCTCGGGGTCCACCTGGCCGTGGCAGAAGCTCAGGGGTCCCTCAACGTCCCTGATGACCTCACACCGGGCGCGGGCGGGACTCGGGTTGTGGCATTGTGGACAGGAGGCTCCACAGCCATCGCTGCAGGTGTAGTTGCCCTCCACCTTCCAAGAATTCCCAAACTGGGAGGGAGTGGACGCCAGCATTCCGGAGGGGGTGAGGAAGTCGTCGTTGCGATTGCCATTAAAGTTTCCGCACAGGCCGCACGTCATTCCGCTATAATGATAATAGTGATACAGTGAATCACAGATATAAGAAAGAACTGTTTAAAGCGGTTAAAAACAAACATTTCATTTGTTAGGTTTTATTACGTACTTTACCCTGACTTAAGAATTTTAAACATCAATCCATTTATTAGACAAATTATGTGTGCACTGATTGCAGAGATCATAATGGTTTTACATTCGCCACCACTACCACCAATGTGTACCTAACACACACCTGTAGTTGGAGGGGACAGAGATAGACACCACACTCGAGCCGTCGTAACTGACACTCAGGCCGAAATCGGAGTTGACAAACGTGCGGAGTCCACTCGTGTAGATGGACACCCGTCCACCATGCAAAAGGATAGGCAGGTTGCTGGTCACGCCATCAATCTGAAAAGACAATTAAAGTAATCTGTCTTTCGACATTGTTTACAATGTCGAAAAACAGCAATAGTATTTCTCAATGTTGTTCATCATCACCTCTGGTATTTGTCAAATAGATGATGAATGTAATCAACAGAGATGTGGTAGATAACGTTTGTATTCCCCATGGCCATGATAACACCTGAAGTGAATACCTTCTATTAACTTCATCATGCCTTTGTTCAAGTATTTCTGCTGTTCTGCTAGTCTGGGTAAAAATACATGGTACTCTTTCAAAAAAAGAAGATAACACAACTTTGACATGTTTCAGTTCATAGTACTATCTTTTGAAAAAGCTGATGCGTTTCGAAAAAAAAAAGAAAAGAAGAGTACCACAAACTGAAAAATGTCATTTGACATAGTCTTTATCAAAGCTCAGGTTTTTTACCTTACCTGTACCACTCCATGCCTCTCCCTGGAAATGTGCACCCAGTGGCCCCACACATTGACAAACACCTCGGCTGTGATGGAAACTGTCAACCCGTTCCATGGCTCATTCCTGGCCTCCACCAAAAAAGGCTGCAGCCCTCTCGTGGTGTTACCACACAGGGTTGCTAGGACGTAGCGGCAGGTGCCCTGGAAATCGAATGCCCCCCCATCAAATGTGAGGTAGTGGGGGTCTCCAGAGGCGGAGCAGGTGCCATGGGGGTTGGAGTGGCATCCGTATTCACCCTCCACCACACGGCAGGACTCCTGGGGGGTGCAGGCATATGGGGAGCAGCGGACTGCTCCAGTGGTGCCGTTACAGGTGCACAGGCTCTGGCACTCCTCACCTTCCCAGAAGCGCTCACCGCCTTGGAGGTAGTGTCCCTGGTGGTGGCATCCGCAGGCCACTGGCGGAACGCATTGATTGGCGCTGAGTAGGTAGCCATCGTTGCACTGGCACCCTTCCTGGCACGCAGCGACACAGAGGAAGGGGAAGGAGAGGCTAGGGCAGGAGGCGGGACAGGAAGTGCCACACAGCTCGTAGTGGCTGTTGGGGGGACAGGTTTGTTCTGAGGGGGGAAAAAAACGTGGATTTCATTGAAGAACCCTTTCAGACACAACACTAACATAATACCATTAATAGGCTATAAAGCTGAACCATATCATGATTGCACACATGTATCATAGCTGAATCTCAAACCGAACACTTGGCCCCTAAGCCCTTTATCGATTGGCCACTTGCCGTTGTGTACTATAGTGATCACTCAAGTCTGCAACTGTTTTGGCCAAAATTTGCATTGAGACGATGCACACTCGACGCCCCAACTGCCACTTATAAATATTCTAAAGTTCGAAAACCATTTGCGAGCACCGTCTTTCACAACCTGTCTTGGGGCATGACTCGCTTGCTATGAAACACGGGCACTGGAGACTTGAGGCAGACACAGATACTCCGATAGACAGTGAGAAACTTGTAAAAATGACATCTCTCTACTCCTGCACAAAATAAGTGCAAGTACTGTATAACGGTTACCAGTGATTTCATCAGCTGGTTTTAGCTTGTTGTAGCCTGCCTGCTGCTAGCTAGATTCACTGACAAACACAGGGATGGAATTTGAACTAGCGCTAGCTAAGGATGTTGGGCATTGCACTGATAAAGGGCAGAGCAAGCTGTTTGCTAATTCATTAAAACCCGTTCATTGTGATAAAATAATGTTAATACAGTTGCTAGGTAACTAGCTAGTTTGCTTATGGAATGAGCATTGTATTTAACGCAGGGGTTAAAGCAACAAACAAAAAAATTCTATGACAGAAACTTAAGTCGATCTCAGATTGATTATCTGAGGCCAACTCGCGCAATTGAAGGTGTAGAGAAAATAATGTGGTAGCAATGGAAAACTGCTTCCAAAAGCATTTTCCCGTGATTGCATTAAGAATTGTTGTGCATTGACTGCTTGTCAGAATACACGTTTCCCTCCCTATGGCTCTCCCAATTGAATGCACCTCGAGAGGAATATATCTCACATAACACACAATAACAAGCTGACTAGGTAAATAGGTAAACTAACCTACTATGGGGTTGTCTAACAACATTACATGGCACTGGAAAGTTGCATCCTGAGTAATAAACTTTAGGCTTTGAATTACTTTGCCAAGAGCTACAGTACACTGCTGATTGAATTGAGCGCATTATAGACTATCGTTATGGATTATTCCCTTCTTCTGAACATAGGAGTGTAAGCAACAATCATGCATGTCAGTTCAGCGCAAATATTTCGTAGAACAGACATGCTTCTGTATTAGGCTGTCATCTCTGTGAAGGATGGTTTTGTTCTCTTCTTAACAAAAATATATGCCTTATAGGAATAGGACATGTTAATCAAAAAACATAGTGTGTTGCTAACCCAGCTATTATAGTGTTGCACAAACATAGCGGGAATGCAGTAAAGCTGTTGCTAATCTAGGGTGTCGACTGTGCTAACCACAAGGTTGAGACAAGATGGAAAAATGCTGAATAACAAGAAAACAGGAAGTGAGGAATGTGTAGCCATCGACAACTCAGCTCAATCTTCACAACAAACACTTCCGGATATCTGGATCCTGTGTGCTGTGAGGCTGGGACCAGCCTGGGCACCACCGATAGGCTAGCAAGTTTAAACCACGCTAAGCCACTACTGTGACAGGCCAACTCTAAAGTTGGAACTACCTCTGTCACAGTATAAAAGAAGATGTCTGTACTATTTCAGTCAGTTCTCTGCTTTACCCTGCGTGGTGATACAGTGAACCCGTATATACGAAAATTGCATTCACCATTTATCGCTTGTGTTAAATAAAAATACTTAAAGTATATTCGGTGACTCTGAATCACATTTTATCCTGATACCAGATTCGATTGACGCAACCCTTTACATCTCCAAACCCAATCCCCCTGAGATTTTTTATTGCGATCTACACTGATCTCAAAAAACGACCTCTCCAGAATCCATATGACAGAAATCCGTCACAGTGACAGAGAACTTTAACCCCTGATTTAGTGTTGCACTAGCTGGTTGGTTAGTTTCTCTTACGTTTCATATGAAGTGACTGGCTCAAGCTTAGCTAACACGTTAATAATAGACAAGCTTCAGAAACATGAAACTCCTTAGCTAGATTTAAAATTGCGCGACTGAGACCTCCTCCAAATCAAACTTCAAAATGAATTACAGATTTCTTGATTTATCTTGATTTATTCAGACTATTTTTCGGGTGACGTAGTAATAACTGTTGTTGCTAGTTAACATGCTAAGATGCATGGGAACAAGTTGCTTCCAAGGGCGCTGTGTCGCAATAGGATGCCCACTCGATAAATAGGCTTCCGAAGGGCGCAGTAAGATTGACCTGATTGAGTCATGAACGCTCATATCGAGTGATTGTGTGATCGAAGTGCTCGTTTTGAGATTCAGACTATATGTATTATGCCCGTCAATGCTAGTATTCTATACTTAATTATACCACACTATACTTCTTATACTATACTGGCGTTGAAGGGCATAATAAGTATACATGAACCAGCTTGTGATACATGTGCATTTTAATGTAGCGGTTCAGCTGACGTGCAGCGTATGCAATAATGCTACTGGTGCTCACCACAATCAGTGACATCTCTCCAGTTTCCCACTGTGATGCCACTCTGTTGGCACATTAGGGCGTAACCACGAAGAGCCTCACACAGGACCCCTGGGGCCCCGCCTGCTTCAGTCAAATCCTCCACACACTCTTCCACCCGATCCCGTGGGCCCACCCTGCTCTGGCACAAAGAGAACGGCCCACCAGGCAAAGCCATTAGGCCACATGACTGGTCAGAATAGTAAACAGTGGTGTTCTGTCCAATAGGTGGCAGCACCCTATTTTCTGTTTCCACACAATGCGCCGAGAGGGACCCATTCCGCCAACTGTCTCCAAAGAGTTGCGAGTTGTTGACCAGAACACCGTTCGGGGTTTGAAAGTCGTCGTGCCTGTGGCCGTTGTAGTTGCCACACAGACCACTGAGGGAGCTGTTGTAGGTGCCTGGTGTGGTGACCCGGACCAAGTGAGGCCAGTCAATTTGGACGGTGACATCAAAGGAGGTGTGGAGGACGATGCTGTTGACACTGCTGTGGAAGACCTGGATGTGGCCGGACTCGGTGCTAAAGGGCAATCGAATCAGCTGACCGTTCACCTATGGTGGGATTCAAGGGGATCAATTCGTTAGGAAATGTGGGATTTGAGATTTGACAAAAAACTGGAGAGTTAAAGGGATTTGTAATTTGGGTGAACTATCCCTTTAAAGGAATTGAGTACATGAAGGAGAGGTGTTAAAAACTTCTAGATTAAATCTCTCTCCCAGTAAAGTATTTAAAATATAATTGTATATATAAACTCAGCAAAAAAAGAAACGTCCGCTCACTGTCAACTGCATTTATTTTCAGCAAACTTAACATATGTAAATATTTGTATGAACATAACAAGATTCAACAACTGAGACAAACTGAACAAGTTCCACAGCCATGTGACTAACATACATGGAATAATGTGTCCCTGAACAAAGGGGGGGTCAACATCAAAAGTAACAGTCAGTATCTGGTGTGGCCACCAGCTGCAGTACTGCAGTGCATCTCCTCCTTATGGACTGCACCAGATTTGCCAGTTCTTGCTGTGAGATGCTATCCCACTCTTCCACCAAGGCACCTGCAAGTTCCCAGACATTTCTGGGTGGAAAGGCCATAGCCCTCACACTCTAATCCAACAGGTCCCAGACGTGCTCAATGGGATTGAGATCCGGGCTCTTCGCTGGCCATGGCAGAACACTGACATTCCTACCTTTCAGGAAATCACGCACAGAACGAGGAGTATGGCTGGTGGCATTGTCATGCTGGGGGTCATGTCAGGATGTTCCTGCAGGAAGGGTACCACATGAGGGAGGATGTCTTCCCTGTAACGCACAAATCGATCCCGCTCCAGAGTACAGGCCTCGGTGAAACGCTCGTTCCTTCGTCGATAAACGCGAATCAGACCATCACCCCTGGTGAGACAAAATCGCAACTCGTCATTGAAGAGCACTTTTTGCCAGTCCTGTCTGGTCCGGCGACGGTGGGTTTGTGCCCATAGGCGACGTTGTTTCAGGTGATGTCTGGTGAGGACCTGCCTTACAACAGGCCTACAAGCCCTCAGTCCAGCCTCTCTCATCCTATTGCAGAAAGTCTGAGCACTGATGAAGGGATTGTGCATTCCTGGTGTAACTCGGGCAGTTGTTGTTGCCATCCTGTACCTATTCTGCAGGTGTGATGTTCAGATGTACCTATCCTGTGCAGGTGTTGTTACACGTGGTCTGCCACTGCAAGGACGATCAGCTGTCCGTCCTGGCTCCCTGTAGCGCTGTCTTAGGCGTCTCACAGTACGGACATTGTAATTTATTGCCCTGGCCACATCTGCTGTCCTTATGCCTCCTTGCAGCATGCCTAAGGCACGTTCATGCAGATGAGCAGGGACCCTCGGCATCTTTCTTTTGGTGTTTTTCAGAGTCAATAGAAAGACCTCTTTAGTGTTCTAAGTTTTCATAACTGTGACCATAATTGCCTACCGTCTGTAAGCTGTTAGTGTTAACAACCGTTCCACAGGTGCATGTTCATTAATTGTTTATGGTTCATTGAACAAGCATGGGAAACAGTGTTTAACCCTTTACAATGAAGATCTGTGAAGTTATTTGGATTTTTACAAATTATCTTTGAAAGACAGGGTCCTGAAAAAGGGATGTTTCTTTTTTTGCTGAGTTTATATATTTTTTTAATTAAATCATACATCCGGAAGACAAAAGCAAAATCTGATATATCTGATACATTTGAGCAATGTCATGACTCATGACACATTCAATACACATTGTGGTTGGCAAGTTATCTGTAGTTACATTGTATTACTGAGGAATGGCACTGACCTGCACTCTGCTCCCACCTCCCATCTCAATTGACACCTGTGTCCCCACCGCTTCAAATTTCAGCACCTGGGTGAAACCCTGCTGGCCTCTGGGTACTTTCTCTGCCGACACCACAAAGTGAGTGTGGGGGGACCACCCCATGACCCTGGCCAGGATCAGCCCACAAGCCCCGGGGTACTGGAAGGTCACTCCGTCAAAAGTGCGGTAGGACCTGGGTCCTTCCACCCAGCAGGTGGCGTAGCTGGTTGGTCTGCAGCCCCTCTCCCCATCCTCCACGCTGCAGGCCTCAAGTTCTCCACACCCATGGGAATAACAGGCCATGGAGCCACGGCTGCAGATGCAACGCCTGCCGCAGTCCTGGTCCAGTACGACGGTCGCTCCCGAGCTATAATAGCGGTTTTCGAAGGTGCAGCCACACTCGGCGAGGGGTACGCACACCCCAGCGCTCAGGACGTAACCAAGGTTACAGATACAGCTCTCCTGGGAGGGGAGGGGGCAGCCATGGGAGGCATTGAGGTTGCTGCAGGTGGCAGGACAGCTTGTGCCCTGGGACTCAAAGTGACTGTTGGCTGGGCAGGAGATTTCTGATGGAATACAATGGAAAGAGAAATGGTGAAAACATATGTCAGTTGAATTTTTATGATGCAATTCGTTGGAACAGAGACCATAGTTACAAGATTGATTGGCACATACAGTACATACCACAGAAGCCTTGCCTCCTCCATAATCCCGGCTGTATGCCATGCTGTTGGCACTGGGTGGCATACACGTTAAGGGACTGGCACAGAATGGGCTGGTACCCTCCCCCCACGCACAGATCATAGACGCAGCTCTCCTCATAGGTGTGGGGGGGCAGCTGGTCGTGGCATGGTGCAAATGGTCCAGACGGGTCCTGGAGGATACCGCAGTGAGCTGTGTTGCCATAAAGGCTCCTCTGGGAGGTGGTGCAGACGGCACAGTCCAACCCAGCACACTGGACCCTCTCACAGGCCGGGTCGTCGTCCCCAGACGCCTGCCAGCTGTTGGCAAAGTCAACGTCGGAGGTCAGGATCTGTCCCGTGCGAGAGCGGAAGTCATCCTCGCGGTGGTTGTTGAAGGTTCCGCACAGACCGCAGGTGGCGTTGAAGTAGTTGAAAGGTACACTGATTCTCACATAGTGGTTGGCGTCATACATCACCAGCAGGCCAAAATCGGTGCTGACTGCCAGGGAGAAACCAGACTGGTAGACCTGGATGGTGCCATTACGGAGGGAGAACGGGGTGGAGGCAAAGCTTCCGTTGACCTGGATGCGCAGAATGAGTAGAAATCATAACATTGAGGGGTATGAGAGAGAAGGACATAATTAGAACACTACACTATATATACAATAGTATGAGGACACTCCTTCAAATTAGTGGATTCGGCTATTTCAGCCAAACCTGTTGCTGACAGGTGTATAAAATTGCGCACAAAGCCATGCAATCTCCATCTCCTCTGGAAGCAATGTTAGCACAACAACTGTTCGTCAGGAGCTTCATGAAATGGGTTTCCAGCCTCACACACAAGCCTAAGATATGGAGGGGTGTGAAGCTTGCCGCAATTGGACTCTGGAGCAGCAGAAACACGTTCTCTGTAGTGATGAATTACGCTTCACCATCTGGCAGTCTAACGGACAAATCTGGGTTTGGTGGATGCCAGGAGAACGCTACTTGCCCGAATACATAGTGCCAACTGTAAAGTTTGGTGGAGGAGGAATAATGGTCTGGGGCTGTTTTTCATGGTTCGGGCTAGGCCCCTTAGTTTCAGTGAATATAAATCTTAACACTACAGCATACAATGACATTCTAGACGATTCTGTGCTTCCAACTTTGTGGCAACAGTTTGGGGAAGGCCCTTTCCTGTTTCAGCATAACAATGCCCCCATGCACAAAGCGAGTTCCATACAGAAATGGTTTGTCGAGATTGGTTTGGAAGAACTTGACTGGCCTGCACAGAGCCCTGACCTCAACCCCAACAAACACCTTTGGGATGTATTGGAACGCTGACTGTGAGCCAGGCCTAATCGCCCAGCATCAGTGCCCGACCTGAATAATGTTCTTCTGGTTGAATGGAAGCAAGTCCTTGTAGCAATGTTCCAATATCTAGTGAAAATTATTCCAAGAAGAGGTGAGGCTGTTATAGCAGCAAAGGGGGGACCAACTCCATATTAATGCCCATGATTTTGGAATGAGATGTTCAATGAGCAGGTGTCCACATACTTTTGATAATGTAGTGTATATCATAAAAGTAAAAATAATACTTCCTACAGCATTATGAAGAGACAATTCAGTGAAGTGCAAGTTAACATGTTTGTGAACTATGTGCAATGCAATGTGAAATCAACAGTAATAAACATCAATCTTGCTTGAGCGACAAAGAAACTCTTACATGTGTACCAGCACTGACCTTTGCTTCGGCTTGGTGACCTTTGACCAGCTCTATCTCCACGTCGTAAACAGATACCCTCACCAGACGGGTCCAGGACACCTGGGTGCTACCGCGGTTCTCGTTCTTTCCCTCTACACGGTAGTAGGGCAGTCCATGACCACACTCCTCTGACAGGACATAAGTGCAGGTGCCCTGGAAGTGGAACATTCTTCCGTCAAAGGTGTAGTAGTGGGGGTCGCCGGAAACGGTGCAGGTGCTGCGTTCAATCGTTTGGCAGGAGAACTGGAAGGCGTCGGGTTGACAGATTTGGGAAAAGGAGCAGGGTTGGCTCTGGCACTGAATGCCTGTACTGGTGCAGGTGCACCTCTGTCTGCAGCTGTTGTCACTCCAGAAGGAGTCACCCAACTGGACAGGAGAACCTGAAAGAGAGTGATAGAAGATGTTTCATGCAGCCAATGTTATGGGGTAAGAACAGAAGCCTGGACAAGATGTAATTAATTTAAATTTAAACCTAGGCAGAGTCTCTCAGTAACATGATGCGCAACCATCACTTAAAAAAAAAAAAAATGAAAATAGTTTGTCTATTTAGGAAAAGAACAGTAATTCTTAACACAAATCAAAATAATGGGGCTCCTATGTTTTGTATTTATAGTGTTGTTCTCACCATTGAAAGTACAGCCTCTTGATCCATGGTCTGTGTGAAAGGCCCAGCGACCTGCAACATTGACGTTACTGGTGGAGCTGAACGCTGTAAAATTGCTTTGAAATGATCCAGGGATCGAGAAGTGGTGGGTGGAGTTGATTGTGTCATAGCCAGCCTAGTAAAAAAAATAGACACAAATGTATTTAACAAATTGAATGATGAAAACTAAATTTACATCACCAGACAATATATATTTTTGTTGTTGTTGCAGAAATGCCTTCTTGAACGTGAACTTTCATGTGCCTTAATTACAAACTTGTATGGGATCAGAAAATATTGAGTTTTGCCAAGGAGAAAGCACTGAGCAAAATAGGGAGAAAGACAGGATCCTTTCTGGCTAGCCATGATTGCCTGAGACAATGGAGAGGTTGACCATGCCGACATGTGAATTCTTAAAGAGATGGGTGGATCTATGGCTTAAGAGGGTGTGAACGATGCTGAATGATCGTAAACAAAGAAGTTCTCTCCAGCACTCAAAATCTTTCAAGGGTATTTTCTCCTACTTGTCTCCTAAGTGGGATAACAAGTTTACCAACTTTTTAAAGTAGAATAACTTTCCTATGTTTCCTCCAATCACAATGAATTATATACAAGATCTGAATCTAAACTTTTGTACATAAGCCCCCTTTGGGATAGACAGTCACAATTATGCATTCATTCTTCTGACCTGAATGCTGCGTTGTGATGGTGCAATCTGCCCATAGTTCATCAGGACAAAAGAGGATGAGACACCAGCAATCAGAACCACTTGGAAGGTGGTTTCCTTACATTAAGGAAATGAGAGAAAGATTTTAATACATAGCCTACTGTATAATGTAAACATTTTGCAATTATGTCATTTCTATTTCATATCATTGCTTTACAGGTGTTGTATCGATTGCCTTTACAATACGCATTACTTTTGATAGATATGGAACCACAAGAAAAGTCTTACTGTTCCTGAATTGGGGTAGTAGGCCACCCTATCCCACGTAGCAATGAAGACCAAATTAGCAGAGAAGACCAGGTTTGGGAAGTACTGATTGATATCTTGTGTGGCCTGTTGAAGAACACTACCGCTGATGTAGTGCTGGTAAAAGATGTTACCATTGAATCGGTTGTCCAAATCGGTCCAAAATGGAGCTATGAGATCTATTGTGGAATGTGCAGGAAAACTGTATGGTGTGAAGCTGGACCATGCTTGGTTGAACGTCAGGTGTCCATTGTGGTTAACCTTAAATCAAATGAGTTCATTGAAAAATGGCAAATGATTACACAATTATTTTGTTTATTTGTACTGTATATCAGAACAGGTTTTGAATTGCTTAAAGGAGTAGTTCAGGCTTTTACAACTTGATGTTAGATGGTTCCTCACCCTGAAAGTAGTCTATGGATCAGGAGAAACTGTGTTTTGTATATAAACACAAAACTGTGTTTTGTATATAATTTCCAAACTCTGAGGTTGGAATAATACTGTGAAATTGTGAAAATTCGGTTAATGTCCTTAGTGTGAGAGCTGTTTCAAAAGACCGCTTGAAATTTCAACGTGTTTTGATGGAATGGAGTTTTGGTCTGCCTGGTGACATCACCAGGTGGTAAATTAGTTAATAGACCAATACGAAGGAGAGTTCAAAACCTCTCTGCCTATAAGAGCTAGTTTTCCCCTCCCCACTCAGACCACTTCCAGACAATCCTATCAAAATTATTTATCTTGGCTAAAAAGCTATTAATTGAAAACACGCACAGTAAGGTACTCAATTGTTACCCAAAGGCCAAATCACCTTTGAGTAACATTAAACAAAATATTCATATTTGAGTTGATTTCACATGCCCCTATCACCAAAAATGGTCAACTTGTTATGGCTATAGTGAGCTGAAGTTAGTAGCAGCAACAACAAAAAACATGGATTACAGTTTCTCCTGGCACATAGACTACTTTCAAGGTGAGGAACCATCTAACATCAAGTTGTATCATCTTGAACAACTCCAGGAGGCATCCCAGCATACTTTTTTGGGGCATGCAACATCTTAACAGCATATTCTGATTGTAAAGTGGTTTACTGGTTGAACAGACATCATAGAACCAGATTACATCCAGGTAAACAATGGCATCTTGATTTTTGACAACCAATATTCAACCTGACCAGCAAAAGAAGTCATAATGCATTGCATACAGTTTTGCCTACTAAGATATTCAAAATACACAACAGGTTTCATGCAACAGATAAATAAATATACATTTCTACCCACATATATCTGGTGGTACGTGTTTCCAAAATAGACAAATGGCCGGCTCAGGGGTATAAGAGGGGAACTTCCATCATCTGATCTGGAACTCATGGTGTCTCCAGCCCCAAATGGATAGAGTGGTCCTGAGACGAACAAAATGCGCCATTATCATAAAAAAGTAATTATCCAGCAATATTTGACCACACTGGCAATTATTTCAAGTGAGTTATTCGATCACCAACCAGTGATCAGGTCAGCAAAGTATAACCTGTCCATCAAAGTGGATCAACAATAAGCCAAGATAACTATTCTTTTTTTAGTACTATTAAAAGTAATAAAAAAAACATTTTACATTTGATTTCACAAAGCATATCTAATTGTATTATATCTGGTAGGAATATAAGAAATATTTGGAGGAAGTATTCAAGTGTGATTAAATCACTCAGAAGTCTGGTTCTTTCACTTTTTAAATGCATATGCCAATCAACAGAAATGGCTTCACTGGTTGGCAACAATCAATGCACACAACAAAGAGGACATATATTTAGCCTGATATCATCATCCTCATATTTCTAGCTAATCACATACTGTACAGCAAATTACCTGAAGGCCCACCTATTACCAGTAAGTCAAATGTTTGCAGAATTCATTTTCCTGGTGGGTAATGAAGGTTAATAAGTGAACAAAAGCATTGCAGGTGATTTAGCAAATTACCTCTTCATTGTCAGGGGACATTTAAAACCTAAGGATCCGCCCCTTTTTCCCCCATTTTCGACTAAAATGACATACCCAAATCTAACTGCCTGTAGCACAGGCCCTGAAGCAAGGATATGCATATTAGTGGTACTATTTTAAAGGAAACACTTTGAAGTGTGTGGAAATGTAGGAGAATAACAACACAATAGATCTGGTAAAAGATAATACAAAGAAAAAACCAACCGTTCTTTTGTATTTTTTTGTACCATCTTTGAAATGCAACCGAGAGGCAATAATGTATTATTCCAGCATAGGTTCAATTTAGATTTTGGCCACTAGATGGCAGCAGTGTATGTGCAACGTTTTAGACTGATCCAATGAACCATTGCATTTCTGTTCCAAATTTTGTGTCAATACTGTCCAAATATGCCTAATTTGTTTATTAATAACTTTTCATGTTCAAAATTGTGCACTCTTCTCAAACAATAGCATGGTCTTCTTTCACTGTAATAGCTACTGTAAATTGGACAGTGCAGTTAGATTAACAAGAATTTAAGTTTTCTGACAATATCAGATATTTCTATGTCTTGGGAAATGTTCTTGTTACTTATAACTTCATGCTAATCGCATTAGCCTACTTTAGCTCAACCGTCCCGTGCACAGGACACCGATCCCTAAGAAGTTTAATTAACATAAACATATTTAGCATCTACTGGCTTCCACACGGTCTACAAGCCACTGATGCATACCTTTGGAACATCTCAATTTTAAAAAGTTGAATAAATCCATGTAATATAGCCTAAACCTTTAGACAGGTCTAAAGAAACATGAAGAAATTGTAGACTATTTCAGAAGAACAGAATAGCATACTCCGCGTTGTCCTTATGTTAGGTCCTGATCTGGCTATGCCAAATGGCTGTGGGCTAGACTAGTTCATTTAGCAGACAAGATTTGCTTAGAATTCCATGGCATTATTTTAGATAATTTTATAGTATGAAGAATACAATTTAACAAAGCTGAATCAAATTTGAGGGAGTGCTCACATGCGGCTATTCTGTGCTGAGCGGTTAACAAAGAAGTAGGTACTCCTATATGCTTAATTTAGAGTTATTCATGTAACTTTAGTTGTACTACAAATGTTGGGCTATATGTTTAGATTTTTTTACCACCTTTTTCTCCCCAATTTCGTGATATCCAATTACAATCTGCAACTCCCCAACGGGCTCGGGAGAGGCGAAGGTCGAATCATGCGTCCTCCAAAACATGACTCGCCAAACCATGCTTCTTAACACCCACTCGCTTCACCCGAAGTCAGCATGCAGGCGCCTGGCCCGCCACAAGGAGTTGCTAGAGCACAATGAGCCAAGTAAAGCCCCCCTAGCCAAACCCTCCCCTATCCTGGATGACCCTGGGCCAATTGTGAGCCACCTTACGGGACTCACACAGCTTGGGATCGAACCCCAGGCTGCAATGATGCTGCAACACTGCAATGCAGTGCCTTAGACCGCTGCACCACTCGGGAAGCCAATGTTTAGATTTTTTAAATACATTATAAGGCTGCATGATGCAACTCTAATGATGATTTGAAAATAGTCGGTTGAAAGGAATGAGCTCTGCTTTGTTTTTTTTGCGTAGACTGTACAAACTGCATTAGTCTTTCATTCACAATTTGACAAGCACTTGCTAATGCCTCCAATTTCCTGGCGGCATCCCCTTTGTGTGGCCATAATGCACCATAAAACAATCCATGCCTTTTTCGGCCAGTGGCCATTGTGCCCTTGGCCCGGAGTGCTGCGTTGTGCCCTTCTCCCTGAGTGCTATGTGATCCGAAGCACCTCTCACTCACATGGCTCTCCATCACGTGATCGGGTCTTTCTTACAGGCTACAAGTGAAGACAGACTGTGAGAAATTACAGGATCATGTTATAAATACTGTTATTGCATCAAATGATTTGTTTAATGCAACAGAAATGGGGGTTCTTAGAACACTCATCTGTGTGTTTTCTACTGAGAATGGGCCTCTGGGGGCTTAATACTGACAGTAGATTTACGATGCCTTAGGCCACATTCCATTCATGTAAGGGAGATTACTCCGGTTTGACTGGAAGGTACCAGGGAGAGATGGCTCGGAGCCAGACCCTGGTTTCTACACAATGAGAACGGTCTTTATTAACCTGGTGACCCATTCCATACATCTATTGTTTGTCATGAACATTCAGGAGGATGTAGTTTGCTATAAAAAGGTATTGTATTCTTTGTCTCAGGGCTCTCAACGAATCATCTGAGGGTGATTTGTCGACCAGCCCACATTATCGCAGAGCACTCAATCGATTCACTTTGTATGTGTGTGCTGTATTGACCTGCTCCCTTATTAATAAGTGAATAAAGATTTAGTTTAAGTATAACTCTGACTTGTGTGATAAGTTTGTCTCTCCTTATTTGATAGTAAAGAAATTAACCACCCCAAGACACATCGGGGACGCAACTGCACACGTCCTTATCCAATTCCGAAGTGCATATTGAAGATATTGGAAGAACTGTCCACATTTACTTTTTGTCAGCCAACAAGATGTGTAGGCCTAACGAACAACAAAAGCACTAGCCTATGTCAATCTACTATCCCCCATAGTACAAAAGTTAACCTATTCTATTCTGTGCGAGGAAACAAATATTCCAAACATAGTCTGGGACAGTTCTGGGATGCGATAGAGCCCAAACTAATACAAACACTTTTTTTTCCGCAATGTGGCTGATGGAACAGATCAGAACGTTTAGTTTATCAACATTTTAAACTATTAGGCTATTACACGGCAGTAGGCTATATGTGCGAATATTCCCCAAACTTGAAACTCACGCGCTGCTTATGTATTCCAGTCAGGCCCTTATAAAGGGGATTAAGGTTATTTGGCCACTTTAGTTGTGAAACAAATCTTATCAAAACATATAGGCCTATGGGCTAGGCTACATGAGGTGTGCGACTATGATTCAAAAAAGTTGGGGAAAATTGTTTCTTGCCTTACGCTGGGCATCATTCACAAGTGATAATATATAATTCACAAGTGATAGGCTAATATTGTCACCAGACATCAGACTATTCTTGATTTAATATTGTCTTTACATATACCAAATAATATATATGTGACATTTGTTTTGATTTAGAATGGATCATTATCATGCACCTGTCTCGAAACAGGGGCAGGGGAAGAAAATACATGTCACCTATGCATTTAAATAGCAAATGGAGGACGCTTTTCCCGTGGTTAATTTTCATGACAGCCAGGTAGGCTATACTTCTGTTGTAAAGATAAGCAATGTGCTTAGTATTAGGAAAGTTGAGAAATAAATATAGTAGGCCTAGCCTATAGAAAGCTGGGAATGGGAATCCTCCTCTTTTTAATAGAGGCCATCACACTGTTTTCTTGCGCAATTGCATAATGGGCTCTCATGAAGTGTTTGATTAGATTTTCGATTACATTTGCAATAATGTCAGTTGGCAAGTGACTAAATGGTCATATGAAATTTGACTGCCTTCGTGACTCGTGAACGCCGGAGTGGCGGTAATACGGTCACCACAACATCCCTCGTCTGACATGAACTGAAAAGAAGAATGACCCGGGGATGTGTTTGGGGACATTTAACAGAATGTGACTGGCAGATCGGGTGCTGTATTTGAATAATCAACCTGGAGGGAATGGCTGCCGTTTTACAGGCTCCCAACCAACTTCGCTGTTTTGTTTGTTTTTTCGCATTGTTTGTAACTTATTTTGTACATAATGTTGCTGCTACCGTCTCTTATGACCGAAAAGAGCTTCTGGATATCAGAACAGAGATTACTCACCTCGATCTGGACAAAGATTTTTTCTTTAATGAGTCCAACGCAAAGGATATATTGCTTCCCCAAGACCAGGCCCAAATCTCTGTAATTCACATGAAGAAAAGATGGAAATACAGGGGGCGGAGATCAGGGTGCCTTGTGAGAATTCGTCGGCAAGTGGGTAAAACTCCTCTACCATCTGTTCTATTGGCCAACGTGCAATCACTGGGAGATAAATTGGATGAAAATCCGTTCTATATTATAGTAACCAATAAAGTATTAAACAAATGAACAAATATTTTAGATTCTTCAAAGTAGCCACCTTTTGCCTTGATGACAGCTTTGCACACTCTTGGTATTCTCTCAACCAGCTTCACCTGGAACGCTTTTCCAACAATCTTAAAGGAGTTCCCACATATGCTGAGCACTTGTTGGCTGCTTTTCCTTCACTCTGCTGTACATCTCATCCCAAACCATCTCAATTGGATTGAGGTCGGGTGATTGTGGAGGCCAGGTCATCTGATACAGCACTCCATCACTCTCCTTCTTTGTCAAACAGACCCTACACAGCCTGGAGATGTGTTGGGTCATTGTACTGTTGAAAAACAAATGATAGTCCCACTAAGCACAATCCAGACAGGATGGCGTATCGCTGCAGAATGCTGTGCCTTCAATTCAAAATAAATCCCCAACAGTGTCACCAGCAAAGCATGCCCAAACCATCACACCTCTTCCTCCATGCTTCATGGTGGGAACCACACGGAGATCATCCGTTCACCTACTCCGCGTCTCACAAAGACACAGCGGTTGGAACCAAACATCTCAAAATTGGACTCATCAGACCAAACAACAGATTTCCAACGGTCTAATGTCCATTGCTCGTGTTTCTTGGCCCAAGCAAGTCTCTTCTTATTATTGATATCCTTTAGTTGTGGTTTCTTTGCAACAATTAGGCCATGAAGGCCTGATTCACGCAGTATCTTCTGAATAGTTGATGTTGAGATGTGTCTGTTACTTGAACTCTGTGAAGCATTTATTTGGGATGCAATTCCTGAGGCTGGTAACTCTAATGAACGTATCCTCTGCAGCAGAGGTAACTCTGGGTCTTCCTTTCCTGTGGCAGTCCTCATGAGAGCCGGTTTCATCATAGCGTTGATGGTTTTTGCCACTGCACATTAAGAAACTTTCAAAGTCCTTGAAATTTTCCGCATTGACTGACCTTCATGTCTTAAAGTGATGGACTGTCCTTGCTCTTTGCTTATTTGTGCTATTCTTGCCATAATATGAACTTGTTATTTTACCAAATAGGGATTTCTTCTGTATACCACCCCTACAGTGCCTTGCAGAAGTATTCATTGTTTAAAAAAAAAATACAATTTTTAAATGGAAAAGTGATGCGTGCATATGTATTCACCCCCTTTGCTATGAAGCCCCTAAATAAGATCTGGGGCAACCAATTACCTTCAAGAGTCACATTATTTAACGAATTAAGTCCACCTGTGTGCAATATAAGTGTCACATGATCTGTCACATGATCTCAGTATATCTACACCTGTTCTGAAAGGCCCCAGAGTCTGCAACCCCACAAAGCAAGGGGCACCACCAAGCAAGACCCCATGAAGACCAAGGAGCTCTCCAAACAGGTCAGGGACAAAGTTGTGGAGAAGTACAGATCAGGGTTGGGTTATAAAGAAATATCTGAAACTTTGAATATGGCACCACAATAAACCTGCCAAGAGAGGGCCGCCCACCAAAACTCACAGACCAGGCAAGGAGGGCATTAATCAGAGAGGCAACAAAGAGACCAAAGATAACCCTGAAGGTGCTGCAAAGCTCCACAGTGGAGATTGGAGTATCTGTCCATAGGACCACATTAAGCCGTACACTCTACAGACCTGGGCTTTACGGAAGTGTGGCCAGAAAAATGCCATTGCTTAAAGAAAAAAAATAAGCAAACACGTTTGGTGTTCGCCAAAAGGAATGTTGGAGACTCCCCAAACATATGGAAGATGGTACTCTGGTCAGATTAGACTAAAATTGAGCTTTTTAGCCATCAAGTAAAACGCTATGTCTGGCGCAAACCTCTCATCACCCCGGGAATACCATCCCCACAGTGAAGCATAGTGGTGGCAGCATCATGCTGTGGGGATGTTTTTCAACGGCAGGGACTGGGAAATTAGTCAGGATCGTGGCAAAGTACAGAGGTCCTTGATGAAATCCTGCTCCAGAACGCTCTGGATCTCAGACTAGGGTGAATGTTCACCTTCTAACAGGACAGCCCGCTTGGACAGACATTTACAAAGTGTAAGAACCTGACTTCTGAGTGATTTGACCATACTTGAGTAATTCTTCCAAATATGTCTTCCTACCAGACAAAATAAAATGAGATATTCTTAGTGTAAAGAACTTGCATCATGTTTTATCATTGATAAACAGTTCAATATACACAACAGCATGTATGATGTGTAACTGGTCATTTTAAAGTGTTTTTCATGGTTGCAAAGGCGAGTGATGCAAATGCCAACGCAATTCAAGAACGACCCATAAAATAAGATATACTTCATTTTCAATTGTCACGTGGACATTGAAATCTGTATTTTTCCTTCATCCTAAACAAACGGGGACACAGACATTCACATGGAGAGGTTGGAGGAGGTGCACCTTTGGCAGCCATTACAGCATCAAGTCTTCTTGGGTATGTTGCTACAAGCTTGGCACATCTGTATTTGGGGAGTTTCTCCCATTCTTCTTTGCAGATCCTCTCAAGCTCTGTCAGATCGGATTGGGGGCGTTGCTGCACAGCTATTTTCAGGTTTCTCCAGAGATGTTCGATCAGGTTCAAGTCCCGTCTCTGGCTGAGCCACTCAAGGACATTCAGAGACAACTCCTGTGTTGTCTTGGCTGTGTATTCAGAGTTGTTGTCCTGTTGGAAGGTGAACCTTCACCCCAGAGAATCTTGTTTCTCATGGTCTGGGAGTCCTTTAGGTGCCTTTTGGCAAACTCCAGGTGGGCTGTCATGTGCCTTTTACTGAGGCACATGACAGCAAACTTGGAGAATTATGGAGGCCACTGTGTTCTTGGGGACCTTCAACGCTGCATAAATCTTTTTGTACCCTTCCCCAGATGTGTGCCTTGACACAATCCTGTCTCAGAGCTCTAAGGACAATTCCTTTGACCTAATGGTTTGGTTTTTGCTCTGACATGCACTGTCGACTGTGGGACCTTATATAGACAGGTATGTGCTTTTCCAAATCATGTCCAATAAATTGAATTTGCCACAGGTGGACCCCAATCATGTTGTAGAAACATCTCAAGGATGATCAATGGAAACAGGATGCAGTTGAGCTCAATTTCGAGTCTCATAGAAAAGGATCTGAATACTTATGTAAATAAGGTATTTCTGTTATTATAAAAAAAATAGCTTTGTCATTATGGGGTTTTGTGTGTAGATTGATGAGGAACATTTATTTATTTATTCCATTTAAGTATAAGGCTGTAAGGTAACTGTCACGTTCTGACCTTAGTTCCTTTGTTATGTCTTTATTTTAGTTTGGTCAGGGCGTGAGTTGGGGTGGGCATTCTATGTTGTTTTTCTATGTTTTGTTCTATGGTTATATTTCTATGTGTTTGGCCTAGTATGGTTCCCAATCAGAGGCAGGTGTCAGTCGTTGTCTCTGATTGGGAGCCATATTTAGGTAGCCTGTTTTCCTTTGTGTTTTGTGGGTGGTTGTTTTCCTGTGTCTGTGTTTTCACCATACGGGACTGTTTCGTTTTCGTTTTGTATCATTCACGTTGTTATTTTTGTATTCTTAGTGTCCAGTTATTAAATTGAATATGGACACTTACCACGCTGCGCTTTGGTCCTCACCTCATTCCAACGACGAGCGTTACAGTAACAAAATGTGGAAAAGGTCAAGGGCTCTGAATACTTGCTGAAGGCATTGTACTGTCCCGCAAATTACCTGAAAGCACATATATTACTAGGAAGTCATGCCTTCTTGGCAGTCTTTCAGCTATGTTTCTGGCAAGATTAGGAATGTGTCACAACAAGGGGTGTGTCACACAGGTTCTTTTAACAGATTATTTCTAATTGTTGAGATTAAAATACAGTATCTTTGACAACAGCAACCTGCCCGAATGGGTTGGGCAAACAAAATATTTGCAGACTTCTTTTGCCAAGATGGCAATGAAGGTTGGCAAGTAAACAAAAGCATTGAAGGGGACATCTAATACCATTGAATGAACACCTGCTATAACAAATAAACACCTTTGGCAATAATCTTTTCAGTGGGTAGTTGGAATGCTAAGTATTGTGGTGTGATATTATACAATCTGCTGTGGACACCCCAGCACTGTTTTGGTAAAAAGTTGAGGGATGGGGCTGGAAAAATGTAACCAAGCTCAAATTAATAGACAGAGCTATGGATCATCCATGAGATCACAAGTATAATTTTAACTATGTTTGAGGCTATATATTTATTTTTACAATTACATTGTTTACAAACAATGGCGTAAAACAAGCTTATATGTTGGGTTCTGGTGGGGTAAGACAGTTGAACTAAACTCATGAGGCATTGTCATGACTGTTCTTGGGGGAGTATCATAGTCCCTGGAAGGGACCCTCTCTCCCTTTGGATATGCAGTACTGAGAACAAAGAGAGACTTGGTCAAACTCCTAATCCCCAAAATGGGAGAATTAAAAAATATTTCTACTTTTGTGAATGTGGGAATGGTCCGTGGACACTTCAGGGACAGTTATGACAAGTGTGTTTCATTTGGTGATCTCATGAAAGACAGGAAACACACATAACTGCATCTCTTAAAGTGTACATTTCCCAGTTGTCAGGTTTACATCTAAATATTGTGAAACGTATATGTTTAAACATAAAACTATTTGTGAAAATATGTAATGTGATGTTAACCTTCTAAATGAGAGTATGGATTTTCATATAAAGATTAACTAGTCAGTGGCCACACCCCCGGGAGCCAGACATCACATTAGGTGTCATAGAACCGCCCTATTTTCCACAGAGTATTAAACCTACTTCCTACAAAATGTACATTAAGTCAGAGAAGGCCTGGACATGGCTACAATTCTATAGGCCACAGAGACCATACATATGTAGTTTTGGCTACACAGCTGGAATGGTTCAACTTTGAGACTATCGATCACTACAGAATAAGAGCAAATCTTAAACGTACAATTACTAGTCTGCAGCTAGAAATTTCGTAAATCTAGTACGAGAACACCGACAAGCGCCGAAATATCTATTCTATGAGAATATTTCCTAATGGTACTCTGAAGTAGAGGTCGACCGATTAATCGGAATGGCCGATTAATTAGGGCCGATTTCAAGTTTTCATAACAATCGGAAATCGGTATTTTTGGGCGCCGATTTGCAGATTTTTTTTATTTTTAATTTACACCTTTATTTAATCTTTATTTAACTAGGCAAGTCAGTTAAGAACACATTCTTATTTTTCAATGACGGCCTAGGAACGTTCTGCTTCGTTTAGGGGCAGACCAACAGATTTTTAACCTTGTCAGCTCGGGGGATCCAATCTTGCAACCTTGCAGTTAACTAGTCCAATGCTCTAACACTTGATTACATTGCACTCCACGAGGAGCCTGCCTGTTACGCAAATGCAGTAAGCTAAGGTAAGTTCCTAGCTAGCATTAAACTTATCTTATAAAAAACAATCAATCAATGACTGTCATTGCTCCAATGTGTACTTAACCATAAACATCAATGCCTTTCTTAAAATCAATACACAAGTATATATTTTTAAACCTGCATATTTAGCTAAAAAAAAATCCAGGTTAGCAGGCAATATTAACCAGGTGAAATTGTGTCATTTCTCTTGCGTTCATTGCACGCAGAGTCAGGGTATATGCAACAGTTTGGGCCGCCTGGCTCTTTGCAAACTAATATGCCAGAATTTTACGTAATTATGACATAACATTGAAGGTTGTGCAATGTAACAGGAATATTTAGACTCATGGATGCCACCCGTTAGATAAAATACAGAACGGAATAAACGTTTTGTTTTCGAGGTGATAGTTTCCGGATTAGTCAAAGGTATATGGTTTAGAGAGAAATAGTCGTAGACGCGTTATAATTCCTGTAATAACTTGCGGTTGAACTTGAAAGGGGTTCCTTCGTTATTTTACCGTTCATGTCTTCCATAGAGAATGTCTTGATCTACTTCAAATAAGGTCTGTGTTTCGTGCAGGCTTAAACCGCCTCGGCGTTTTGATACCCGTGTAAATCTCACTAGGATAAGGTAACGTTTGTCAACATATTTTCATAAATCCACTCTACAAAAAAAATGATCTTCGCTTATATTTAGCCAATATTGATCAGAGTTACCTTGTCCTATGGATATCTACACAGTTATAAAATTGGCAAGGTGGTGTAAGCCTACACGAAACACAGACCTTATTTTAAGTGAATCTAAAAATATCCTATGGAATAAATGAAGGAACCGCTTTTCAGATTTTGCTAGAAGGTGTCATGGGAATTATGACTCGCACTTTCTTACCATGCCCATTATTAAAATAGGATTTCCTGCATATAGAAATTACAGTTTTTGTTTTCAACATTCATCACAGGTAACTTAAACTATATTTTTATTCAAACAGTTGAGAGTATTTGTCTCCTAAGCAGACTCTTCAGTATCATTGTCACTTCAGAGCTGTGTGTGTGTGTGTGTGTGTGTGTGTGTATTTATGTATTATATTAAGTTAAAATAAAAGTGTTCATTGTTCATTCAGTCTAGTTGCAATTGTCATTATTACAAAAATGTGTGTGTGTGTGTATGATATATAAATATATATATTTTTTTTTTTTTATAAATCTGCCGATTAATCGGCATCGGCTTTTTTGTCCTCCAATAATCGGTATCGGTATCGGCGTTGACAAATCATAATCGGTCGACCTCTACTCTGAAGTATGCATTCTAACCACCTTGTCACGCCCTGGCCTTAGTATTCTTTGTTTTCTTTATTATTTTAGTTAGGTCAGGGTGTGACATGGGTATTTATGTGGGTTTTGTAGTGTCCAGGGTGATTGTAAGGTTTAGGGGGTTTATTTAGAGTAGTTGGGTTTATGTTTAGTATAGTTGTCTAGCAGTGTCTATGTTGTGTGTAGTTGTCTAGGAAAGTCTATGGTTGCCTGAATGGGTTCCCAATTAGAGACAGCTGGTTTCTGTTGTCTCTGATTGGGAGCCATATTTAGGGTAGCCATAGGCTTTAGTTTGTTGTGGGGGAATTGTCTATGTCTGAACGTTTGTAGCCTGTGTGTGTGCACTACGTTTATTAGCTTCACGGTCGTTTATTTGTTTTGTTAGTTTGTAAGTGTTTTGTTTCGTTTTGCCTTCTTCTATAATAAAAGGAAGATGGCTTATTTTCCACATGCTGCGTTTTGGTCCGTCTCTCCTCCACACGATCGTGACAGAATTCCCCACCATCATCGGATCAAGCAGCGTGTGCAACAACAACAGGACCCACCTACACTGGACTATTGGAATTGGGAGGAAATTCTGGACCGAGAAATACCAGGAGAATATAACCGCCCCAAAGCTGAGCTGGAGGCAGCGAAGGCAGAGAGGCGGAGATATGAGGAGGCAGCAAGGAGACGTGGCTGGAAGCCTGAAAAGCCTGTGAGTACTACCCAAAAAAATTATTGGGGGGAGGCTAAGAGGTAGTGGGCCAAGGGCAGGTAGGAGACCTGCGCCCACTTCCCAGGCTAACCGTGGAGAGCGGGAGTACGGGCAGATGCCGTGTTACGCAGTAGAGCGCACGGTGTCTCCTGTACGGGTGCATAGCCCAGTGCGGGTTATTCCACCTCCCCGCACTGGTAGGGCTAGATTGGGCATTGAGCCAAATGTTATGAAGCCGGCCCTACATATCTGGCCACCAGTACGTCTCCTTGGGCCGGCTTACATGGCACCAGCCTTACGCATGGTGTCCCCGGTTCGCCTACATAGACCGGTGCGGGTTATTCCACCTCCCCGCACTGGTCGGGCGACGGGGAGCATTCAACCAGGTAAGGTTGGGCAGGCTCGGTGCTCAAGGGAGCCAGTACGCCTGCACGGTCCGGTATTTCCGGCGCCACCTCCCCGCCCAAGCCTAATACCACCAGTGCCTACACCACGCACCAGGCTTCCAGTGCATTTTCAGAGCCCTGTTCCTCCTCCACGCACTCTCCCTATGGTGCGTGTCTCCAGCCCAGTGCCTCCAGTTCCGGCACCACGCACTAAGCCACCTGTGCGTCTCCTGAGTCCTGTACACACTGTTATTTCTCCCCGCACTCGTCCTGAGGTGCGTGCCCTCAGTCCGGTACCACGCACCAGGCATATAGTGCGCTTTGAGAACTCAGTGTGCCCTGTTGTTGTTCCCCGCACTAGCCTGAAGGTGCGTATCCTTAGCCAGGTACCTCCAGTTCCGGCACCACGCACCAGGCCTACAGTGCGTCTCAGCCGGCCAGAGTCTGCCGTCTGCCCAACGGTGACTGAACTGCCCGTCTGTATTGAGCCTGCAAAGCCGCCCGTCTGCCATGAGCCTGCAAAGCCGCCCGTCTGCCATGAGCCTACAGAGCCTTCCGCCAGACAGGAGCCGCTAGAGCCTTCCGCCAGACAGGAGCCGCTAAAGCCTTCCGCCAGACAGGATCAGTCTGAGCCATCCGTCTCCTCAGCGCCATCTGAGCCATCCGTCTCCCCAGCGCCGTCTGAGCCATCCGTCTCCCCAGCGCCGTCTGAGCCATCCGTCTCCCCAGCGCCGTCTGAGCCATCCGTCTCCCCAGCGCCGTCTGAGCCATCCGTCTCCCCAGCGCCGTCTGAGCCATCCGTCTGTCCCGAGCCAGTAGAGCCGCCCGTCTGTCCAGAGCCGTCAGAGCCGTTAGTCAGTCAGGAGCCGCTAGAGCCATTCGTCAGTCAGGATCTGCCAGAGCCGCCAACCAGACAGGATCTGCCAGAGCCGCCAACCAGACAGGATCTGCCAGAGCCGCCAACCAGACAGGATCTGCCAGAGCCGCCAACCAGACAGGATCTGCCAGAGCCGTCAGTGAGCCATGAGCGTCCAGAGCCGTCAGCCAGCCATGAGCGTCCAGAGCCGTCAGCCAGCCATGAGCGTCCAGAGCCGTCAGCCAGCCATGAGCGTCCAGAGCCGTCAGCCAGTCATGAGCTGTTCCTCAGCCCAGAGCGGCTATTTATCCAGAACTGCCCCTCAGTCCAGAGCTGTCTCTCTGTCCGGAGCTGCCTTTCAGTCCGGAGTTGCCCCTCTATCCTGAGCTACCTCTCTATCCTGAGCTACCTCTCTATCCTGAGCTATCCCTCTGTCCTGAGCTATTCCTCTATCCCGGTGCTGCCCCTTGTGTCGATGTTACCCAAAAGATTAAGTGGGGGTAATATGAGGGTGGTCATTTGTAGGGGGAGATATAAGCTGGGATTGACTATGGTGGGGTGGGGACCTCGCCCTGAGCCTGAGCCACCACCGTGGTTAGATGCCCACCCAGACCCTCCCCTAGACTTTGTGCTGGTGCGCCCGGAGTTCGCACCTTAAGGGGGGGGGGCTATGTCACGCCCTGGCCTTAGTATTCTTTGTTTTCTTTATTATTTTAGTTAGGTCAGGGTGTGACATGGGTATTTATGTGGGTTTTGTAGTGTCCAGGGTGATTGTAAGGTTTAGGGGGTTTATTTAGAGTAGTTGGGTTTATGTTTAGTATAGTTGTCTAGCAGTGTCTATGTTGTGTGTAGTTGTCTAGGAAAGTCTATGGTTGCCTGAATGGGTTCCCAATTAGAGACAGCTGGTTTCTGTTGTCTCTGATTGGGAGCCATATTTAGGGTAGCCATAGGCTTTAGTTTGTTGTGGGGAATTGTCTATGTCTGAACGTTTGTAGCCTGTGTGTGTGCACTACGTTTATTAGCTTCACGGTCGTTTATTTGTTTTGTTAGTTTGTAAGTGTTTTGTTTCGTTTTGCCTTCTTCTATAATAAAAGGAAGATGGCTTATTTTCCACATGCTGCGTTTTGGTCCGTCTCTCCTCCACACGATCGTGACACACCTACAACCACAAAAGACATTGTGACTTCTGGGAAAGTTAACCAGAGACTCTGATGAACTCTCCCGCAGATGGACCGGATTCCAACAGAAAAGACAACAATGACATACGGGCATAAATATATGCATTGCAAATATTCTCGAAAGGATTAGCATTTCAATTAATATAATTATAGACTGTGTGTAGTGAATCCATTTAGTCATTCCCGCTCTTTCTCAATCCCCACCCATTTCCTTTGTCTACCAAGCTGTCATATCGGCTTAGCCCACTAGGGACTTTTCTATCATTGTTAGTAACCAATATCTACTGTTTGTTTGTCATGTATTTCTGTGATTATTTAGTTAGTTAGTAAATCAATTATTAATACAATTTGTATATTGCTGATTCATTATGGAAAGTAGGGTTCGTGCAGATATCCAAGTGTTTGCGACGTTCAATAATGAGAACTGATGAGGTATTAATAATTCATTTATATAAGACTAATCGATCATATATTAAAATATCTGAAGAGTTATTTTCTGAAAATTATAACTCTGTAAATCTTAACATTTTCCGTGGTGCCCTGACTTCCTAGTTAATTTATGTTTACATGGTTAGTTTCATCACGTAATATTTCAACCTAGAGAAATGATTTGATATAAATAAGTCTTCACATTTAATGATAGTCAACACATGACACTGTATATTCTTTAAGGAATCAATGGGTATATATTACACATTTTCAACATGGCTCGACCAATCACTCTGGAGTGAGTAAAATGGTCAGAGTGGGGTGTTCTCTCATTATGTGTCTGGAGGAAGCTAGCCAATGTTAGCCAGATAGACTGGGAGCGTGACTGTCATTGTGAGGTCAGAGCTTTCGGAACAGCCCTACTTATTTGTCAGAGCGTCCAGTGTGCGCTCTGAACGCGAAACGCTCTGAATTTACGAAAGGACAATCTGACAGCACAGTTGCAGTCACCAACGCTCTGGATAACAAAGCAGCCTAACCAGCTCTGCTAGGGCGAATAATGTTCAGTGAGCTGCTCTCTCTCTTAGATGTCTGGAAGTAGCTGGCAAGTTAGTACAGAACGCACAGATCAACCCTTAAAGCAGTCCTTCTCAAATAGTGGGGCGCCCCCCCCCCCCCCCCCCCCCGGAGCGATGCCAGGGTGTGTGACCCCGGGGAACATGCTTTTTTTTGACGCAGGGAGTAGTTTTTTTTTGCACCGAACAAGAGCACACAGCAGAGCAGGAGATATGAAGTGCAGATAACAAACCCTTAAGAGACACCATGGAAAAATATTTAACAGGGATGAAAAGAAAGGCGGAGAGAGACGGAGATAATGAGACAAAGGTAAGTCTCCCGAAAGCTAAGACGAGGAAATATCACGAAGCGTATGTAGCGCTTGGCTTCACTGTGACTAAGGTGGGAGAGGAGGAAAGACCGGTATGTTTACTGTGTCTAAAAATGTTGGCAGTGGACAGCATGAAGCCAAATAAATTAAGGCGTCACTTAAAGACATTACACCCCAATCACGCTGATAAGCCGCTTGAGTTTTTTCAGCGAAAACGTGCCGAATATTGCCAACAATCGTCCCGCTTTGTGAATGCTACTTCAGTAAACCAGCGAGCACTGTTAGCATCATATAAGGTGGCGTACCAAATTGCTCAGTGCAAAAAAAAACTATCCATAGCAGAGGAGCTGATACTGCCTGCAGCATTAGACATGGTCTCTGTCATGCTGGATGACGCAAGTGCTGCAAAAAATAAAATCTAACCCTCTGTCCAATGACACTGTCGCCAGACGTATAAATGACATTGCTAACGATCTTAAAGAACAGCTGGTAGATAAACTCAAAGACAAACGTTTTGCCTTACAGTTCGATGAAGCAACTGACAGCAAAAAAGACTGTTTGTTTATCGCTTATGTACGTTTTGACATGACAAACTCCCTGTGTGAGGATCTACTTTTTTGTAAATATGTCATAGACAGAGCCACAGCTGAAGAGCTATTCAAAATGCTGGACTGCTTCCTGACTGAGAATGGGCTAAAGTGGGAGAACTGCATTGGTGTTTGCAGTGATGGTGCACAGACCATGGCAGGGATGAGAAAAGGACTTCGGGCACTCATCAAGAAGGCCTCACCTAATGCTGAGTGGACACACTGTGTTATACACAGAGAAGCACTGGCATAAAGGCACCTTTCCTCTGAATTAAGTGAGGTTATGACTGACATTGTAGGTGTAGTCAATTTTATAAAGACCAGACCACTAAAAACAAGAGTCTTCTCTGCTATCTGTGAGGAGATGGGAGCTGAACATTAAGCGGTGCTGTTTCACAGTGAAGCAAGGTGGCTGTCACGTGGAAAAGTCTTGTCCTGAGTTCTTGAGCTCAGAGAGCAGATAAGAATGTTTTCGGAGCAGGAGCACAAGTATGACCTCGCAGAAAAAATTTGTGATGAGAACTTCCTGGCAAAACTGGCCTACCTGAGTGACATATTTGGAAAGCTAAATTAACTAAATCAACAGCTTCAAGGGAAAGATAAACACCTCCCTCAGGTCACAGACAAGATCAGCTCTTTCACTCGAAAGCTTGCAATGTGGGGCAGGCGACTTGATGAATGAAATACTGATTAATTCGAGAACCTGCATGAATTTGTTGAGACTACTGACTATGATGCCACCTCAGTGATTCCATATATTAAGGAGCATATTTCATCACTGATGGGATTCTTTAAAAAGTACTTCCCTGAAAACAGTTCCCAATATGACTGGGTGAGAGATCCTTTCAATGCACCAGCTCCAACTGGTTTCAGCTCTGCAGAGGAGGACCAGTTCATTGATATGACGTCTGACTCCATATTGAGACTGAGGTTCATATCACAGACACTGAGTGAATTCTGGCTGAGTGTAGAGAGGCAGTATCCACTCTTATGGCAGAGGGCCATGGACATTCTTCTTCCTTTTGCAACATCTTATCTTTGTGAGACTGGCTTTTCTGCTGTTGCTGCACTGAAGACCAAGTACAGGTCCCAGCTAAACATTGAGCAGGAGCTGAGAGTTGCAGTATCATGCTTCAAACCCCGCTTCGAAAAGCTGTGCTCTGCAAAACGTGCTCATTGTAGCCATTAATCCTGACTGCCTCATTTTGATTTTAAAAAATCAGCACAAATTGTTTTATTCATTTTTGTTTTATAGGTCAAAGTGTTTCATATCTTGTGCTCCTGAGTTAATGTTGCTGATCAATTTAAATGTATTATTATTTATTGATTATATTTAATTGTATTTTTCAGTATCAAATGATCAAAAAATGTTTACAGTTTAAATAAGGATTTTTTTTTTCTTTTTTTTTTTCAGGCAAATTGATGCACTTTAAGTCTTTTCTGTTACAGACTAAAAAACAATGTTAATAAAGTTATTCTTTGTTGTAAGTTGATCTATATTTTTTTGTTTTTTTGTTTTCTTTAATGTTAATAAGGATACAATGTTATGCAGAGGTGTACTTATAACAATTTTATAGACAAATGATACTATTTACAGTCGCGGCGGAGAGTTGGGGGGCACGAAATGTTTACTTCTTCCTAGGGGGGGCGTAATAGAAAATAATTGAGAAGCACTGCCTTAAAGAGATGGGTGGGGCGAAGGCTTAAGAGGCTGTGAACAATAGTAGTACCAAAACATTGAAAGACGGGTTTCTCAAAAGTGAGTTTACAAGTTGTTCAACTTTCAAAGCATAATTACTTTCCCATTGTTGTCTCAGTGTATGATATTCAATTTTGTAGCTCTGAGTCTCTACTTTTATCCAATGTAAAAAAAAAAATGAAATTCAAATGTTGCTACAGAAGACCGAATCCAGGTGATGAGTCACTACTTGTTGTTCAATAATTTCATCTAACTGCTCGCGCGCTGTCTGCGTAGCCAGGCGCTAAAATAGTTATATGCTTGAAGTGCTGCAAGTTCCACCTTTCCCATCTCCTCATTGGTTTTTAGGAGCAAAATATCCACTTGGGTGATTAAAAATTAACCTTAAAGTTGGTTGCCAACCGCCATATAAAGTCCACAGAAGAAGACTGAAGGAGGAACGGCTACTAGAAACTAACTAGGTTTCTCCTTTTATCTGTTGATTAATTGTCGGAGTAGAGAACAGACAATTTTGTATGACTCAAAATGTGTAAAAATTCTACAAAAGATCCTGCATTTCAGATCAAATAACAACCCCATTTTTATATCCCAGGACAAATTAGCTAACAGCAGCACGCTAGCTAGCTGAATGTCCATGAATGTTTCATGTGTTTCGACCTGTCCCCAAATTAATATAGTTGGATCAGAGTAGAGGTCAACCGATTAATCGGAATGGCCGATTAATTAGGGCCGATTTCAAGTTTTCATAACAATCGGAAATCGGTATTTTTGGACACCAATTAGGCCGATTTAAAAAATATATATTTAAAAAAATGTACACCTTTATTTAACTAGGCAAGTCAGCTAAGAACACATTCTTATTTTCAATGACGGCCTAGGAACGGTGGGTTAACTGCCTTGTTCAGGGGCAGAACGACAGATTTTTACCTTGTCAGCTCGGGGATTCAATCTTGCAACCTTACGGTTAACTAGTCCAACGCTCTAACCACCTGCCTCTCTTGCACTCCACGAGGAGCCTGCCTGTTATGCGAATGCAGTAAGAAGCCAAGGTAAGTTGCTAGCTAGCATTAAACTTATCTTATAAAAAACAATCAATCAATCATAATCACTAGTTAACTACACATGGTTGATGATATTACTAGTTTATCTAGCGTGTCCTGCGTTGCATATAATTGATGCGGTGCGGATTTGCGAAAAAGGACTGTCGTTACTCCAACGTGTACCTAACCATAAACACCAATGCCTTTCTTAAAATCAATACACAAGTATATATTTTTAAACCTGCATATTTAGTTAATATTGCATGCTAACATGAATTTCTTTGTGTCACTTCTCTTGCAACAGAGTCAGGGTATATGCAGCAGTTTGGGCCGCCTGGCTCGTTGCGAACTGTGTGAAGACTATTTCTTCCTAACAAAGACAGCCAACTTCGCCAAACGGGGGATGTTTTAACAAAAGCGCATTTGCGAAAAAAGCACAATCGTTGCACGACTGTACCTAACCATAATCATCAATGCCTTTCTTAAAATCAATACACAGAAGTATATATTTTTAAACCTGCATATTTAGCTAAAAGAAATCCAGGTTAGGAGGCAATAGTAACCAGGTGAAATTGTGTCACTTCTCTTGCGTTCATTGCACGCAGAGTCTGGGTATATGCAACAGTTTGGGCCACCTGGCTCGTTGCGAACTAATTTGCCAGAATTTTATGTAATTATGACATAACATTGAAGGTTGTGCAATGTAACAGGAATATTTAGACTTATGGATGCCACCCGTTAGATAAAATACGGAACGGTTCCGTATTTCACTGAAAGAATAAATGTTTTGTTTTCGAGATGATAGTTTCCAGATTCGACCATATTAATGACCTAAAGCTCGTATTTCGGTGTGTTATTATGTTATAATTAAGTCTATGATTTGATAGAGCAGTCTGACTGAGCGATGGTAGGCACCAGCAGGCTCGTAAGCATTCATTCAAACAGCAATTTTGTGCGTTTTGCCAGCAGCTCTTCGCAATGCCTCAAGCATTGCGCTGTTTATGACTTCAAGCCTATCAACTCCCAAGATTAGGCTGGTGTAACTGATGTGAAATGGCTAGCTAGTTAGCGGGGTGCGCGCTAATAGCATTTCAAACGTCACTCGCTCTGAGACTTGGAGTAGTTGTTCCCCTTGCTCTGCATGGGTAACGCTGCTTCGAGGGTGGCTGTTGTCGATGTGTTCCTGGTTCAAGCCCAGGTAGGAGCGAGGAGAGGGACGGAAGCTATACTCTTACACTGGCAATACTAAAGTGCCTATAAGAACATCCAATAGTCAAAGGTATATGAAATACAAATCGTATAGAGAGAAATAGTCCAATAATTCCTATAATAACTACAACCTAAAACTTCTTACCTGGGAATATTGAAGACTCATGTAAAAAGAACCACCAGCTTTCATATGTTCTCATGTTCTGAGCAAGGAACTTAAACGTTAGCTTTCTTACATGGCACATATTGCACTTTTACTTTCTTATCCAACACTTTGTTTTTGCATTATTTAAACCAAATTGAACATGTTTCATTATTTATTTGAGGCTAAATTGATTTTATTGATGTATTATATTAAGTTAAAATAAGTGTTCATTCAGTATTGTTGTAATTGTCATTATTACAAATAAATTAAAAAAATTGTCCATTTACTCGGTATCGGCTTTTTTTGGTCCTCCAATAATCGGAATCGGTGTTGAAAAATCATAATCGGTCGACCTCTAGTTCAGAGTTAGTTTATATATTTCAACCTGCGGGTCCTGATCGCATCTGTTGTGGATGGACAAAATCAACCCACTATCATTCCACTATTAGCACCAGATATGTTATGGAGATACTTCTGAAATTACAATGCAAAACACCCCCCAAAATCTATGCATAGCACCTTTAAATTAAATAAATTCATAATGTATTATTCTTCAACTGTTCCTCACATTGCCGAAATCCTCTTTTTGCCTGCATCGCGCTGCGCGGAGAGCACTATAAGCAACAAACACAATGGCAAGTTACTTTTGCTTCTAATAATGCAAAGGAAATCAAGTGAGTTCTGATATCAAAGTCAAATGATGCGCAGATTTTATGGTAGAATGTCGGGTACATTTATTTTGCATCAGGACATTGAGGAAACTTTAAAACCAGCTCTAATATATGCCCATTAAATGTCAGCAATGCCTTCATGTGAACTGAGACATAGAGATTGATGCTGTTTGCTAGCTAGTGCAGTATTTCGAAACCGTTTTTTTTGTACCAGGCAACAGCAAGCAGCGGTGTTTCATCATTGCACTAAAACTAGCACTGTAGCAGTTACATAATATAATCCGTATCTCAGGGTCCAGTCAGCATCATCCCAGGGACTGCGTGGGCTGAGAAACACTGAGCTAGAGTTCAATCAGAGACCACCGATGATAGCATGGGGCACTGATATGGTTTCTTTCAATCCTTAATATTGCTGGATCCCAATTGGGATCCATAATAAAATACAAAACATGTCATCTAGCTAAAGTTAACTGGCTAGCCAGTTCAAATAATGACCTAAGTATAGCTGACAACGTCTTAATTTTACAGGAAAATTATTATCATTTACAAAGTAATGGCGAGCATACAGAAAATAGCTTATGGTTGTGAGTGTGACTAAATAAAAGTAGGTCATTCTATCTGAGGATTTTAGAACTCCTGCACTGTCTCGTCACAGATGGATTTGGTCTTATTGCTGTACCCGCCCAGTAACCTCCACAAGGAAACCAAAAGTCGCAGCAACGGTCCACAGTCATTCCACCGGAGTATAAGTTAAATATAGTTTTGATCAGTGTCACATTCTAATTATCTACAGACCAAGTATAAACTGGCCTTTTACTCTATCACATGCATTGTCTACACCTTGTCATAATGGATTTTTGTCAAATAAGATAAAACAATGACTATTACGAAGTGTGCAGACAGCATTCTGCACATTCAGAACAACCTTCTCTTACTGAAGCAAATTTTGACTCAATCTTAATTGTTTTCTTACAGGAGTTTTAAAATGATTAAACACATTTATGTTCCAAAACATTTCATTCAAAGTCAAACACAGATTTTCTTGAGTGATATTGTTGCAATATAAATGTAATCGAACTGTGTGAGCTATTTTAGGGTGACTATTCATACATGAAGTAAACTATGACACTGTAGGCATAGTTTACTTCACAGGACATTCCATAGAGCTCGTATTAAAAATATAATACAGTCGCATAACTCCACTCAAGGTAAGAAAACAATTACGACTAGATCGTCATTTTGAGAAACTATCCCTTAAAGGGAATTGTTTGTTTTGCTAAGTGGGTTGAAATCAGTTATTAGACATGGTAAACTTACCAGAAACAGCATTGGTCACCCTACCTGTTGAGATACCAAAGATAACATTTTCAGGAAAGGGAAATTAATATGGAAAAATAAGTTGGTTTTATAGCCTTATAGACTAAATAGAAGTGGGGACAAAGGTAAACGTGTGCAATTCAACACCAGCTTTTCTCATCAGCTTCATACTGAGAAGAGACAATACTTACTCATCATCAACAAAAGCAGCACCAAAAGCATGGTTTGATTCCCCATTGTCACTAGCTCAATGGCCAAGATAATTCAAATCTATGAGAAAAGATGATAATCATCATTACCACAATCGTCAGAAACCATTAATATTATTATCCCATCCTTAAAATGTATTTCATGCACCTTTTACATGTTGTATTAATGAGCTCACCTGTTTCTGTGGATTCACCCTCATGTATGTGGTACAATTGGACACTAGGCTTATATACTGTTCATTTCTGTGGTGGAATGCACCTGGATCGAAAACTCTGCAAACCGGTTGTCTCACCAGTTACAATAATTCATTGACTATTCCTGTGAAACACTCGCGTGACAAAGGCAAAAACAAATTGCTTCCTCATATGTGTACTGTATGAGAACAACGGCTTTCTTGTAAGATTGAAAAAATATTCTATGGGGTTAGATTTGTTTCTTTATTATGTAAGAATGTCTATTGAACATAACTCAAAGAAAACTATGATCTGTGAATGTATACAAATATTTCACAAAGTAAACCATAATCCGTGAATACAGTATGTAAAAATAAATCACACATAAATCCATAATCTGTAAATATATTCAACATAGCTCACAAATAAAATTACAATTTGAATAAATGTAAAACGATTTGTGAGCAAATATTCAGAAATCCCTAACATTTACAACTGTGGAATGTGAATTTGCTTATTCAAAAAGTGCTTGTGGATCTGTATTCCGTGCTTACAGAATTTTCGGACACATTTTCCACCTGACGTATTTCTATCCACAAATATGTGGTTTAAGATGAGTAGTCTATGTCCATTCATTGAGATAATCTTTGTGTCACATTACTTTCTAACGCTGGTTTTTAGGGGCAGTGTAACGTGTGCGCTGGGAGTCGGGAAGCAAGTTCAAGGAGTGAATCGTTTAATAAATAAATTAAAACAAGAAACACGAACAACGCACAGACATGAAATAGAAAAAATGACGACTGGGGAAGAAACCAAAGGGAGTGACAAATAAAGGGCAGGTAATCAATGAGGTGATGGAGTCCAGGTGAGTGTCATTATGTGCAGATGCGCGTAACAGGTACGCGCCATAACGAGCAGCCTGATGATCTAGAGGCCAGAGAGGGAGCACTCGTGACAGTACCCCCTCCGCGATGCACGGCTCCAGCCGCAGAACGCCGACCAAGATCCCGGGTATCAGGAGCGGACTGGTCACCTCTGCTAAGGCGCGGAAACCTGTCGATCCGGCGGAGACGCGGAAGCATGACGACCTGTCGATCCGGCTGAGGCGCGGAAGCATGACGAATTAGAGCGCCGGAGAGCGAGCATTCGTGACAGTACCCTCTCCCCAGCGCGTTCGGCTCCAGCCGCAGGACGCCAACCACAGGGACGGTAGTGATAGTGTTGGTAGTGTCAATAATGTCACTCATCAGCATCGCTTCACGTCTCTCCTCTTTCCCATTAGCAAGCTTGTGGAATGCCATTCACCTAAAAGTCAGCCTATGTGCATGGCACCCTAAGGCAATTCCACCACGCTTGCTGATTAACCTATGAGCTCACTCATGCTATAATCACTTCCCTTTCTTTCAAACAATGGACATACATCTACGGGAGTATTTATACTGTATGTCAACTCACCCCTTGTGTCTCTCCCCTGCTGTTTTGCGTCCTCAGTCTTCCACCTCCCCACCACCACCAACTGATGGGTAACCTGTTATCAGCATCTGGTCTCCGAGGCGCATTTGATAATTGTGGTGGGAAATTATATCTCAGGTGCCGCTTCAGAATCAGAATAAGTGTTCATTTGGATTGAGATCTGGTGACGAAGATGGCCATGGCATATGGTTTACATTCAGGGTTGGGGAGTACTTACTACATGTAATCTGGAGAAAAAACGAACTAATCAGTTACGTTACCAGCTAAAATATACAGACACTAGAAATACTAGATGATTACTTCTTGGTTTGCTTTTAAATTCATAAAGAATGTTGAAAAAATATATATAATACATTATGACACCATTCTGTTTTCTAACTGACATTCAGTTCAGCACTGACAGCACTGAGTCGGGGTTTCAATTTACTGTTGAAAGTTAGAATACACAATGTGCAATTTCGAAACTTGGATGTGCATCAGCAGTTTTCCTCTAGTTACTGTGTCACTCACTGACAGTCGCTCAATTAGCCCGTGTCGGTAAAAAAACGTGATTAACTAGACTAATTTATCAGTCTAGACAGCTATTTAAACTTACAAAGATGCACTATGCAAAAATCGCTCCGCTATTTTCTCGTTGCAAAACATGTTAATAATAGTTTTCCTAATTTCAGTTTGTGACAAAACAAGGAAGTATAGTGTAGAGAATCATTGTTACATCTAAACCGCTGCAGAATATATTTCCCATAACCAAAAATATTGTATTTATCTGTTTGAAGCTGGTGTACAAAACCCGAAAGTAAAAGAGGCAAAAACTAAACTGAAGACCGGGGAGCATAGAAATAGCGCATATAGAACAGATCTACAGCTTCTTAGACATCCATTCAATGAGAATGACAGATCTTTAACTGCCATTTCTATGTAAATTTGGTTGGTTGCCCAAAAAGTTAAGTATTGCAGCTTTAAGTAGTAAGCATGGACGAATTATCGGACAGGCACGCAGGGCACGTGCCCAGGGGGCCCTGACCTCCAGGGGGCCCCCATAGATTTTGTTAGTCACTCTCTCACTCCGATATCGTATTAACATGCCAGAAGTCATGGCAAAATGTGTAGAATTGCAGGAAATTAACTGTAAAACTGCAACAAAAAAAGTTTCATTGAAAGCAAGCATATTTGTTCACTTTTGTTAATAAAATACTTGTTCTACTAACAGATCATTCTGTATGTATTAAATTACCATTTTTAATCCCGGTTAATTACTTGTGATTGTGTTAATGTGTCTGGGGAGAAATTGCATGAAATTAAGTCAGATCTACATACCAGTATGTATAAAGATATGAATAGTAAGAAACAATGGTGAAACTATTAAGAAAGTAATAGTAATTTACCTGATAACAGGAGAACCAATCTTTTCTTTAAAATACAGTGTCAACGCCCTGTAGGTAGACTGAAACTATGGTGAAACTATAAAGAAATGACCAGTAAGTGACATAATAATTACTTAACTACAGTAATGAAATAACAACGACAAGGTAACTACCAGCTACAAGCAAAGACCCAAAAGGTAAGTTTTGGGTATCCTCCCCATCCAGTAAATTTTAAGAAAGTTTAAGCTAATTTACTGCATTTCTATACCATTTAAAAACTGTTAAATGCTATTTGAAGAACAGCAAAAATTACCCCAGCCATTATCACATTGGTTGGTGTAGCTTCATTCACCTCAGTTGATCTATAAACACATAAGCTATACAATTACCCACTACACATTAAGCTACTATGTTCATGAATGGAACTTAATTGTTAGTGTAAACGGTCTGTGCCTATGTATAAATGCGCTGACTACTGCGTTCTGGCTTCGGTTCTGCATTGTGTTGTGGTGCATGTAGACAAAAGGGACACACTGCTGCCGTTTTTTGTCTTTTAATATTGGATGAGATGAAATAACTGCAGTGAATAGATGCAGCACAAAGCTATTACATGAAAGGAAGAGCCTCTATGTTGTGTACACCTCTCCTCAGCAAGCATCAAAGCAGACTCATAGGGCTCTACAGTGCATTCGGAAAGTATTCAGACCCCTTGACTTTTTCCACATTTTGTTACATTACAGCCTTATTCTAAAATGGATGAAAACATTTATTTTCCTCATCAATCTACACACAATACCTGATAATAACAAAGCAAAAACAGGTTTTTCTATTTTATTTTGCAAATATAGAAAAAATGTATTTTAAAAAAATCACATTTTCACTATCACAATTATCAGCGCACTTGCTTATGTTGGCCGAAAGAGATGGGTTTTGAGGAATAATCAAGTTGTGGGTGTGTCGAGGCTTGGCCAATCAGAATGTGCTCCATGGCAAAATATGTGGTTGCTTCCAGTTGTGTATTTACGGTATTTTATGTATTGCTTTGGAATCAATTCCAATACCAATGTAGTCCGTTATAGTTTGTTAAATGGCTTACAGAAACTAAATAACAAAATGTAGACCAATCTTTGCTAAATACGTTAACTTGAACCCATATGCAGTCCACATTGTTCTAAGTAATTGCATGGCTTCAACAGCATTCACATGGATATAGGGGCTAGGCCAACTGTAAATTGCATTATGGCTGACCATGGGCATGCCAAACATTGTCAATAAGCATTATTGAATTCATTATAGATAAGGCCTAAAAAGATAATGAATAATTCTAGTCAAATTTTTTACAAAACTTGTTTTAAATACACTGTCACACTTACAGGCACAATAGTTTCTCCCCATGAGCATATCATTGTAAAACATTGCAGACTATGAGGGTTTTATGCACATCCAAACTTTTCACAGCAGCTGGTCAAAGATCCAATATAAAGAGAAGGGGAGAATGTCCAATCACTGTTAAACTGCTCCCAAATAGGCCTATGTTTTATGAACATAATCAGAACCATTTTACAGATCAGATTGCATTCACACATCTCCAGAAGTTGCATTTCATGCACACCAAGGACGTTGTAACCATCCAACCAGGAAGGTAAATAATTAGAATAAGATTGGTTGTAATAAAATGTAACTAAAAACAACCACTGTTTTTTTAAACAACAAGAATAAATAAGTGTAAAATGTAATGATATCATAAATCGTCAGGATAAAAAAACAATTGCATTGTTGTTGAACGAGCCTTCGTTATAGTAGGCCTAAGGGAGGGCTTGGGTTTTGAACATATGAAATGGAAAACAAGCAGTTCTTACAAGTTACAGATCACTTCACCAAAATTCTCCTCTCTCGTTTCATGATGGGCATGGACACATCATGGACAGGGTTTTACGCACGTCCAAAACGGGACCTTCATGGCCAAAGTAATGTGGGCCTGCCTACAATGCATAGATTAAAAGGGAATGTCAGCTCACTGTTCTACTCATCTCAAGCTTTATATTTTAATAAAGCTTTGATGATTAAGATTGACTTTCAAGCGATCTCAGGAGCCAAACCTTTTATCGACAGTCTTGACTACTTCCCGATTGCATTGGGCAGGACAAAAAAAGCCTTTATTGAGAGGAGTGGAGGTTTTTAATGCAATGAAATGGGAGAAAAAACACACGTTTTTTATGTTTCTAAATAGGTCGACCGATTATGATTTTTCAACGCCGACACCAATTATTGGAGGACAAATAAAAGTCTATACCGATTCATCTGACGATTTTTTTTTATATATATATATATATTTGTAATAATGACAATTACAACAATACTGAATGAACACCTTTATTTTAACTTAATATAATACATACAAATATATTTAGTCTCAAATAAATAATGAAACATGTTCAATTTGGTTTAAATAATGCAAAAACAAAAAGTGTTGGAGAAAGTAAAAGAGCAATATGTGCCATGTAAAAAAGCTAAAGTTTAAGTTCCTTGCTCAGAACATGAGAACATATGAAAGCTTGTGGTTCCTTTTAACGAGTCTTCAATATTCCCAGTTAAGAAGTTTTAGGTTGTTGTCAGGATTTGGCCAGGATTGTTCAGGTTTTTGGTCACTAGATGCCCCCATTGCGCCTTTTTTGAACCTTTTGTTTTTCCCTTGTTCTAATTATTATTTGCACCTGTGTGTCATTTCCTTGTAGGTATTTAATCCCTTTGTGTTCCTCAGTTCTTTGGCTGTGTTTGTATGTTAGCACCCACCCCCAGCCATGCTGTTAACATATATTTCTCTTGTTGGATTTTCCAGAGGTTCTCTGGTTTTGTTCTTGTTTATTTTTGATTAGTCTTTTGAGGTTTGTTTTTTCCCTGCTGTTCTTACCACTTTGTGGATTTTCTTTGTATTTTGGAGGATATCCATTTTTTCTCTTGGCTTTACTTTTGACGTTGTGGATTTATATTTTTGCCTGAAGATCTTTTACCTTGATTAAACCACCGTCTCTAGTACTGCTGTGTCTGCCTCATCTTCTGGGTTCTGCCGACTATTAGTGACTGTTTCTCACACCGGGTCCTGACAGTTGTAGTTATTATAGGACCTTTTCTCTCTATACCATTTGCATTTCATATACCTTTGACTATTGGATGTTCTTATAGACACTATAGTATTGCCAGCCTAATCTCGGGAGTAGATAGGCTTGAAGTCATAAACAGCACTGTGCTTCAAGCATTGCAAAGAGCTGCTGGCAAACGCAGCAAAGTGCTGTTTGAATGAATGCTTACGAGCCTGCTGCTGCCTACCACTGCTCAGTCAGACTGCTCTATCAAATATCACATCATATACTTAATTATAATATAATAAACACACAAATACGAGCCTTAGGTCATTAATATGGTTAAATCCGGAAACTATCATTTCGAAAACAAAACATTTATTCTTTCAGTGAAATTCTGAACCGTTACGTATTTTATCGAACGGGTGGCATCCATAAGTCTAAATATTACTGTTACATTGCACTACCTTCAATGTTATGTCATAATTACGTAAAACTCTGGCAGATGAATTACGGTCTTTGTTAGGAAGAAATGGTCTTCACAGTTCGCAACGA
This sequence comes from Salvelinus alpinus, assembly GCF_045679555.1. Lineage (NCBI taxonomy): Eukaryota > Metazoa > Chordata > Actinopteri > Salmoniformes > Salmonidae > Salvelinus > Salvelinus alpinus. Next base: position 30,040,305 of record NC_092088.1, read on the forward strand.
GCCAGGCAGCCCAAACTACTGCATATACCCTAACTCTGCTTGCACAGAACGCAAGAGAAGTGACACAATTTCCCTAGTTAATATTGCCTGCTAACATGAATTTCTTTTAGCAAATTTCAATTTACACAAAAAAAAAAAAAAAAAACCTTTTCATCTTTTGAGCTTCTAGTCATGAAATCTAAGCAGCCTACTCAATCACTTTTTATAGCTACTGGTTACAGGCCTCCTGGGCCATATACAGCATTCCTCACTGAGTTCCCTGAATTCCTATCGGATCTTGTAGTCATAGCAGATAATATTCAAATTTTTGGTGATTTTAATATTCACATGGAAAAGTCCACAGACCCACTCCAAAAAGGCTTTCGGAGCCATCATCGACTCAGTGGGTTTTGTCCAACATGTCTCTGGACCTACTCACTGTCACAGTCATACTCTGGACCTAGTTTTGTCCCATGGAATAAATGTTGTGGATCTTAATGTTTTTCCTCATAGTCCAGGATTATCGGACCACCATTTTATTACGTTTGCAAACGCAACAAATAATCTGCTCAGACCCCAACCAAGGAGCATCAAAAGTCATGCTATAAATTCTCAGACAACCCAAAGATTCCTTGATGCCCTTCCAGACTCCCTCTGCCTTCCCAAGGACGTCAGAGGAGTCAGTTAACCACAATCAGTTAACCACCTAACTGAGGAACTCAATTTAACCTTGCGCAATACCCTAGATGCAGTTGCACCCCTAAAAACTAAAAACATTTGTCATAAGAAACTAGCTCTCTGGTATACAGAAAATACCCGAGCTCTGAAGCAAGCTTCCAGAAAATTGGAACGGAAATGGCGCCACACCAAACTGGAAGTCTTCCGACTAGCTTGGAAAGACAGTACCATGCAGTATCGAAGAGCCCTCACTGCTGCTCGATCATCCTATTTTTCCAACTTAATTGAGGAAAATAAGAACAATCTGAAATTTATTTTTGATACTGTCGCAAAGCTAACTAAAGAGCAGCATTCCCCAAGAGAGGATGGCTTTCACTTCAGCAGTGATAAATTCATGAACTTCTTTGAGGAGAAGATCATGATCATTAGAAAGCAAATTACGGACTCCTCTTTAAATCTGCGTATTCCTCCAAAGCTCAGTTCTCAGCCTCTCTTGAAAAAGCCAAACCTTGACCCAGAAAATATAAAAACTATCGGCCTATATCGAATCTTCCATTCCTCTCAAAATGTTTAGAAAATTCCTTAAGACAAACAATGTATACGAAATGCTTCAGTCTGGTTTTAGACCCCATCATAGCACTCAGACTGCACTTGTGAAGGTGGTAAATGACCTTTTAATGGCGTCAGACCGAGGCTCTGCATCTGTCCTCGTGCTCCTAGACCTTAGTGCTGCTTTTGATACCATCTATCACCACATTCTTTTGGAGAGATTGGAAACCCAAATTGGTTTACACGGACAAGTTCTGGCCTGGTTTAGATCTTATCTGTCGGAAAGATATCAGTTTGTCTCTGTGAATGGTTTGTCCTCTGACAAATCAACTGTAAATTTCGGTGTTCCTCAAGGTTCCATTTTAGGACCACTATTGGTTTCACTATATATTTACCTTTTGGGGATGTCATTCGAAAACATAATGTTAACTTTCACTGCTATGCGGATGACACACAGCTGTACATTTCAATGAAACATGGTGAAGCCCCAAAATTGCCCTCCCTGGAAGCCTGTGTTTCAGACATAAGTAAGTGGATGGTTGCAAACTTTCTACTTTTAAACTCGGACAAAACAGAGATGCTTGTTCTAGGTCCCAAGAAACAAATAGATCTTCTGTTGAATCTGACAATTATTCTTGATGGTTGTACAGTCGTCTCAAATAAAACTGAAGGACCTCGGCGTTACTCTGGACCCTGATCTCTCTTTTGACGAACATATCAAGACTGTTTCAAGGACAGATTTTTTCCATCTACGTAACATTGCAAAAATCAGAAACTGTCTGTCCAAAAATGATGCAGAAAAATTAATCCATGCTTTTGTTACTTCTAGGTTAGACTACTGCAATGCTCGACTTTCCAGCTACCCGGATAAAGCACTAAATAAACTTCAGTTAGTGCTAAATACGGCTGCTATAATCCTGACTAGAACCAGACAATTTTATCATATTACTCCAGTGCTAGCCTCTCTACACTGGCTTCCTGTTAAGGCAAGGGCTGATTTCAAGGTTTTACTGCTAACCTACAAAGCATTACATGGGCTTGCTCCTACCTATCTTTACGATTTGGTCCTGCCGTACGTACCTACACGTACGCTACGGTCACAAGACGCAGGCCTCCTAATTGTCCCTAGAATTTCTAAGCAACAGCTGGATGCAGGGCTTTCTCCTATAGAGCTCCATTTTTATGGAATGGTCTGCCTACCCATGTGAGAGACGCAGACTCGGTCTCAACCTTTAAGTCTTTATTGAAGACTCATCTTTTCAGTAGGTCCTATGATTGAGTATAGTATGGCCCAGGAGTGTGAAGGTGAACGGAAAGGCACTGGAGCAACGAACCGCTCTTGCTGTCTCTCCACTGGGATTTTCTGCCTCAGCCCCTGTGATAGGGTTAGAGTCACTGGCTTACTGGTGCTCTTCCATGCCGTCCCTAGGAGGGGTGTGTCACTTGAGTGGGTTGAGTCACTGACGTGATCTTCCTGTCTGGGTTGGCGCCCCCCCTTGGGTTGTGCCGTGGGGGAGTTCTTTGTGGGTTATACTCGGCCTTGTCTCAGGATGGTAAGTTGGTGGTTGAAGATATCCCTCTAGTGGTGTGGGGGCTGTGCTTTGGCAAAGTGGGTGGGGTTATATCCTGCCTGTTTGGCCCTGTCCGGGGGTATCATCGGATGGGGCCACAGTGTCTCCTGACCCCTCCCGTCTCAGCCTCCAGTATTTATGCTGCAGTAGTTTATGTGTCGGGGGGCTAGGGTCAGTCTGTTAAATCTGGAGTACTTCTTCTGTCTTATCCGGTGTCCTGTGTGAATTTAAGTATGCTCTCTCTATCTTTCTCTCCCTCTGAGGACCTGAGCCCTAGGACCATGCCTCAGGACTACCTGGCATGACGACTCCTTGCTGTCCCCAGTCCACCTGGCCGTGCTGCTGCTCCAGTTACTCCTGAGGTGCTGACTTGTTGCACCCTCGACAACCACTGTGATTATTATTTGACCATGCTGGTCATTTATGAACATTTGAACATCTTTGCCATGTTCTGTTATAATCTCCACCCGGCACAGCCAGAAGAGGACTGGTCACCCCTCATAGCCTGGTTCCTCTCTAGGTTTCTTCCTAGGTTTTGGCCTTTCTAAGGAGTTTTTCCTAGCCACCGTGCTTCTACACCTGCATTGCTTGCTGTTTGGGGTTTTAGGCTCGGTTTCTGTACAGCACTTTGAGATATCAGCTGATGTAAGAAGGGCTATATAAATAAATTTGATTTGATTTAACTAAATATACAGGTTTAAAAATATATACTTCTGTATTAATTTACAAAAAGGCATTGATGTTTATGGTTAGGTACATTGGTGCAACGACAGTGTTTTTTTATGCACTTGTTAAATCATCACCCGTTTGGCGAAGTAGGCTGTGATTCGATGATAAATTTACAGGCAAAGCATTGATTATTTGCAAAGCAGGACAAGCTAGTTAACCTAGTAATCATCAACCATGTGTAGTTAACTAGTGATTATGTTAAGATTGATTGTTTTTTATAAGTTAAGTTTCATGCTAGCTAGCAACTAACCTTGGCTCATTGCTGCACTCGCGTAAAAGGTGGTCAGCCTGCCACGCATTCTCCTCGTGGAGTGAAATATAAATCGGCGTCCAAAAATGCAGATTACCGATTATGAAAACTTAAAATCGGCCGACCTCTAGTCCTTTCTAACTCAGTTGCCGGAAAGGAAGGAAACCGCTCAGGGATTTCACCACGAGGCCAATGGTGACTTTAAAACACGAGTTTAATGGCTGTGACAGGAGAAAACTGAGGATGGATCAACAACATTGTAGTTACGCCACAATACTAACCTAAATGGCAGTGAAATAAGTACAAATATGAATCCTTTTTGTAATAAGGCACAAACGTAAAACTGCAAAAAATCTCGCAAAGAAATTCACTTTATGGCCTGAATACAAATTGTTATGTTTGGTGCAAATCCAACAACTCATTACGGAGTACCCCTTCATATTTTCAGGCATGGTAGTGCCTGCATCATGATATGGCTATGCTTGTCATCTGCAAGGATTAGGGACTTTAGGTTAAAAATAACAAATAGAGCTAAGCACAGGCAAAATCCTAGAGAAAAACCCGTTTTCGGTCTGCTTTTCAACAGACACTGGGAGACAAATTCACCTTCAGCAGGACAATACCCTAAAACGTAAGGCCAAATATATACACTGGAGTTGATTAGCATGAGGACATTGAATGTGCCTAGTTAATAGTTTTGACTTAAATCTACTGGAAAATCCATGGCAAGACACAGCTTGAAGTGTAAAAATAATAAATGTGCAAACATTGTACAATTCAGGTGTGCAAAGCTCTGAGACTTACCCAGAAAGATTCACAGCTGTAATCGCTGCCAAAGGTGATTCTAACATGTACTGACTTACGGGTGTAAAATTATGTATGGAAGATATCTGTATTTTATGTTCAATAAATGTGCAAACATTTCTAAAAACATGTTTTCACTTTGTCATTATGGGGTAGTGTGTGTAGATGGGTGATAAAATCTATTTAATCCATTTTGAATTCCGTCTAACAACAAAATGTGGAATAAGTCAAGTGGTATGAATACAAAACATGTTATCACACAATGAACCAAGACTGTGCTGCATTCATTACAAAATAGCTGTGGTTTATTCCTTTGGGAAGAAAAAAACGGCAATAACTAAGCATTACCAGACATGTCTACAGGAAAGAAACGGTTAATTTGCAGCCAGGTAAAAACCGTAGTGAAATATTAGATTTTATACTTAGTTTTCACATTCTGGTTATTCTCTCCCAGGGCCGAGCGGCCCCCCCAAAAAACTGCTTTTCAATTTTATGGTTGAAATTTTTTGTTTACATTGTGTGTGTCTGTACAAATTCCTATGAAAAACAATGAGGACAGTTCTGAGGAAAAACAACTAGAAAGTAAATCACAAAAAAAATATATACAAGCCTGATTGAAGCCTAATGTAAAATTGTAACTGATGCACAACATCTTCTCTGGGTTGTTTTCAAACAGAAATCCCGAGATTTCAAGACAGATCCACACACAAAATTACAATTAGATCATGACCCCCCAAAAAACATTTTACATCCACTCTTTCTTTTCTATTGATAAAATAAGATGCAGATCAAGCAACATTCCATATAGGAGAGGGTTTTCTTTTCTTTTTGTGTCTCTTGCAGAGAATTTAGCTTTAATCCTCAAGCTTCCAACATATTTTACTTATGTGGATTTCCAACTGTTAGCGAAACAATGGGAGTGGTAGGGGTTAATGCATGCTTAAAAGAGTAAGCCCAAATCCTCAAAGTCACATTAAATCAAATTGTATAGCAACCAAAATATCTTAACAAGTGACATGTAAAATATTATACAGATGTAGGATCTTAATTTGGTCACCTTGTTGTTGCAGGAAACGTCCTGCACAGCAGGTAATGTTAACTTGTAGAGTATTCGAGGTTTAAAAAGGATTCTTAAGTTTATAATTTACGCATAAAAATTCAGACTTGATTTGCTTTAAAACATTTATCAACCCCTACAAAAATGTCCATTAATTATAATCCACATAATAATTGACATTTCCTGTTGCTGCAGGAGCACTTTCCTGATGTAGCAAACTGTCTCAAATTAAGATCCCATATCTGTAGGAATTCTGGTATTATATAGAATTTTTTCTTGTTCTGAGAATACACACCAATACAGCACTATATGTACATTCAGAGAATAGCTGGTTTCTGTATTACAGTTCTACCAAGTATTCATACCACTGACAGACTTTTATAAAAGGTGTTTTGACTGCAACTAAATCAACTGTAATTTGGATTTTGTATACGCTCATACCTAGTAATAACCAGTTATAACCAATGCGAGTACATAAGGTGCTCCATCTCGGCAGGTGATCCGTCTTTCAGGACAAGATCACTGCAACAGGTCCCCCTCCACCCTATGATGATATGCATTACTTAATATTATGTCTCTAGAGAAACCTGATATCACAACTTTTTTAGATTTTCCCTACAATAACTACTTTTTGGATAATACACCAATACGGCTCTCTGTGTAGATTCAGAGTATCTGAGTTCTGTATTACAGTTCTATCATGTATGTATACCATTGGCAGATTTGTATTATGCACAAATATAAGGAAATTTTGGTTTTGTACAGTCATAAGATACGTGGTATAGAAAAGTACAATCTTAGGTGAGTACATGGAGAGCTACAGGAAACTGCCAAAATAAAAGGAAACACTTGAGCAAATGAGGAATACAAAGGATACTGAAAGCAGGTGCATTTACACAGATGTGGTTCCGGAGTTAATTAAGCAATTAACCGCCAATCATGCTTAGGGTATAAAAGGCCCAGTTGCCTATTATTTTGACTAACATGGCTAGAAGAGATTTCAGTGACTTTGAAAGAGGGGTCTCAAAGGAGCATAGGACGATAAACCTAAAATTAGACACCGGCATTGCTTTGCTCTTACTGAAGCATTTTGCATACGTAGGCAATGTTCTGCTTTTCTGTAGCTTGTTCTAAAACCATTATTTGGACAACAGTAATAGCCTATGCATTATGCTGATTCCTGCTATTTAAGTGTCTGCCTGTCCACTCACTCTCCCCACTGTGCGCACGGAGGAGGGAGAGATGCATTCAGAGAAGCACAAGCATATGACCAATGCCCAAACTGCAATTGTGGGAAAAATTGTTTTCAAAGCATCTACTATCGTTCTAGTTAAGAGAGGAGAGCCAGAGCTTTGTGAGTATATCATTTATTTCTCACTTCTTAATATTGAGTTCAAGGCACCACCTTACAACCGGAGGAGGCTATAGTTTTGATGCAGGGCACACCATGTGCAGTAAATAGGCCAACATCACATAGCCTAGGCCTAGCGCTGCAAAGTGTTTGTAGGATATTAGCTGATGTTTACTGCTATATTAATAAATAAGCCTAAATGGCTATCTAGCAACAATATCATATTTAGAGTTAGCAATCTAGCTAAGTGTTTTGAGACCCCACTTCCTCAGGTGGTGAATAATATAGCCTATTAAGCCGATATGCACAAAAATGTCAGCAAATTCTCTGATGAGCCTAAAATAAATCTGATCATTCGGGATCCTATTTTGACAGGTTGCAAATAAAAAAATAAATAAATCATGCATTCCCTGGATGTTAAATCAAATCGCTTACTTTTCGAATCATAGGGTACCAAGACAGACAACTGAGATGGTAGCCTACCTGTCTTGACACCCTATTAAGACACGTTATGTTGGCGGTTCCTTTATTTTGGCAGTCACCTGTATACAGCATTTCTGCAAATGATCTGTCTATCTGGTCAAAATCACAGATACAGGTCTCCCTCCACCCTCTGATGGTATGGCTAACTTGTTTTTAAAAAATGACTCCAAAGCAGTATAATTTTTTTTAAGAGTCCACATTGATACAGAAACACTAAACAATGATTTAGATTTATTAAGAACAAGTTGATTGACAAAGTCATGAAAAATTTAAAGAATTTAATAAACCATCTCTGGGCTATGATAAAAAATATGCCTCAGGGGTCAAAATGACCCATCGCTAGCTTGAAGGTTAAAGGGTATTTGTCCTTGGCGGTCCAACGGTTTCGCCCACTAAGCTTGCGTTATGTGTGCTTCTCTACTACAGTACTCTGTATCACTGCAGCTGCAGCGGCATTTGACAAAGGGCTGACCTGTAACATTAGTGCAACATTTTCCCCACTACTTTAAAAACAGGGTTTCCAGTCTTTGAACAGGCCCTTGGCCCTGGGCTCCTAGGTCATCCTGGTAAACAGGCCCATTCCTTCATGCTGCCTCTACTTAACCAGTCTATCAAATAGGCCCTTTTCGCCCTTTTTTCGATTGACACCTGCGCCTATGGTTGTCAACCAATGAGAACAGAGAAAGGGACAGACAAAGCTAATCTACACATGTGTAGTGAAGGCCTTGCTATGCGCCACTCCACTTTGCTCTCGTCCTCTTGTATCCTCCATGTTCGAAAGAGTGTTTCTTGTGGGCTTGGTTGGATTTGTCAATTTCTTCCCCCCCAATCTCCTATGCAGTTGGTAGACTGCATGTCATCGAAGGACGCAGGCCTTCTTGTGGTTACGGGTTTACAACAAACACCGACCTCATTAAGCCAGAGCTGAGGAGAAAGAGGGTTTTTAGCGTAGCCTAGCAGCTCATTGTAAACAAAACATCCCCTTCTTATCCTGACTGTTGGCCCTCTCCTCCATTTTCCCCCCTCTATCTCAGAAGACAAATACAGCAGGTTCAGATATGGGACGGAGGGGTTGAGGGAGAGGCGTTAACTGTGGTGGGGAGGGATTTCCCCTGTGCGTGCGAGGAGGGCGGGTGGTGGTATGTGTGTTAAGACTGTTTGAGGCGTTTCCGGGGCGGTCCCAGGAAGGGGTACTGGGCCGAGGCCAGTGAGCGGTAGGCTTCGGCCACCAGGTGAGGATGGGACGCCACCATGGACTTCCAGCCCGCCGTCTCCATAACCTCGGCAGCATGGCTAGAGAGAGAGAGAGGGGGGGGGACAATTTCAAAAACTAAAATGTGCACTGGGTACCCTGGAACAAGATTAAGAAACACTGGTATAGGAGACTGCTAGCTCGTTGTGCACCCCCGAACACACACAGTAGTTAACTCACTAGTTGATGAAGTCCACAGCCTGTGTTTTGAGCTGGTCGGCGCTGTGCAGGTCTGCCAGGATGAGGATCTCTGCAGCGTTCTCCACAGACAGACTGGTGCACAGCGCATCCTCACACATCACCTTCAGCCTCTCAAGAGCATACTGAGACGCACAGAGAGACAGACAGAGACACAGATGGATGAGGTGGGTTAGGGAGAGAAGGAACATGAAAACGAGGACAAACAAAACACTAAGGAAAAATGTATCTTCTATGAAAATTGTTCTTCTAAGTGACAGGCAATGTGCTCAGGTGGAGGCATAGGGTTTTTACAGACACAATCTTTCCATTAGAACCTTTCACGGGTATTGTACAGGGCTCGACAACCCTCCAGAGCAGTTCATCATCCGTGTCAGAGGCCGCCTGGGCTTGTAACACTTTGTTTTGTAATAATGCAATTTTCAATCGAGGCTAAATAATTGATAGGAAAAAAAGACGAATTCCTGAAGCCATTAGTTCGTTAAGTAGATTCTTTATCACACTCGCGCCGCACACATAACCTAGTTTGAGCGGAATAATCCGTCAGGTAGCCAGAGAGTGCAGCTCTTAACTGGTTGTCGCGTGGAGCAGCTCACAGAATTCAAAAAGTTTGGTCTGAAGTCTTGGGTGAGTCTTTACGATGCGCAATTCAGTCATCATTCTCCATTTGAATGAACATTTCTTAAGGCTTTCCCAACAAATCTTCCCAATTAAATGTTTACTGCAAAGTAGGCCTACCTGGCAGAATGATACTACTACCAATCTTGGGGTATTGGTTTTGCAAACTCTGCCGTCACATGTAGCCTACACTTTTAGTGCATTGGCGTACAGTACAAAAACACAGTACAGAAATACAGCTAGCCAAACAATGGTCTCTTGCTAGGTGCACAATTGAATTTAAGGACAACTACACCTCCTAAATGTTTATTTTTTATTGTTCCATGAATTTAGCAAAAGATACGATTTTATAGTGCCCTACAACAATAGACTGCTGACTGTTCAAAATCACTAACAATAACACCCTTTTTACCCTCCAAACAATCTATGTTAATATGATATTGACAAGTTAAATTGTAACTATTTGAGTATGGAGGGTAGGTCATTATAGGCTATAGGCTACATACTCAGACAGAAAACTAAAGATAAAATGTAAATTATGCTTTGAGTTGGCACTGGCCCAGTATACTGGCAAATTTACCTGAATGTCAAGCCCTGTTTCAAGAGTAGATTCAGCCCAATTGCGTAATTTTATATAAATGGGGTACACTGTACATTTCACGTCTTTATAAACATCAGGTTTGAAACATATCCTTCAATGTATTAGTGTTATTGAGGGGGAAGAAGAAGGGGGAGGCATTTCAAGGACATTGTTGGAAGGAATATTTTGAAACGGTGAGGAACTGCCCGATTCATATGCAAACAGAAGAAAACCGGAGGGGCTATCAGCATTTGTACAATAAGAAACACTTGAATTCATTTTCTGTGTGTCTTCATGAAAACGACCGTGAACTTGTCCCCAGAAAAAAATACAGTTTCGTTTTCCATTGTGAAACGTTGCTACAGTGGGCTCTACCGAAGACCACTCTAATTTTTTTACATGACACCACAATTTGCATACCGCCCCAACAGATCCACTGATGAAGTAAACGCCATCGCACTGCTCTCCCACCTGGACAAGAGGATTACCTATGTAAGAATGCTGTTCGTAAATTACTACAGCTCAGCCTTCAACACCATAGTGCACTCCAAGCTCATCACTAAGCTCAGGGCCCTGGGTCTGAAGCCCTTCCTGTGCAACTGGGTCCTGGACTTCCTGATGGGCCAACCCCAAGTGGTGAAGGTAAACAACAACACCGGGGTGTGTGCTCAGTCCCCTCCTACACTCCCTGTTCACCCATGACTGCGTGGCCATGCACATCTCAAGTTTGTTGATGACAACAGTGGTAGGCCTGACTACCAACAACAACAAGACAGCCTACAGGAAGGAGGCGAGTGCCTTGGCAGAGTGGTGCCAGGAAAATAACCTCTCCGTCAATGTCAACAATACGAAGGAGCTGATTGTTGACTAAAGGAGACCGAGAGAGCATGCCCTCATCCACATCAACAGGGCTGCAGTGGATGGTCAAAAGCAGAGGTTGGGACAGAAGGAACAGACGACCGGAAAATAACTAAATCAGAAACGAAAGTGATATCTATATTGTTCCGGAAACAAACAGTTATTTTAAAAGCATGAGAACCGGTTAATGTTCTTTCACATTCCGGACATTTTTTTCAGTCCCACAAAACACACAACAAGGCTCCTATAACAAAGCCCTCACTCTGTCACTCAGAAAGGTATTCCAGTGTCTGCCTGTCAGTTGAAAATCTTTGTGTGCATGTGTAGGCAACGTGGATTATCTTTTTCAATGCTAGTTAAGGATACTATAGTTTTCACATTTCACATTGAATTTATTAACTATAAAAAGGAAAGACGTGTTTTTAATTCGGGTTCCGCTCTGCACACACACAAGCTTGTTAGCTCTAGTCCAACTCTCGGAAGTTCAAAGATATTCAAAAAGTATATCTTCCCCCATAGAAGCCGCTCCTCCGTAAGTATAATTCTGTGGGCCTAATTAAGATAATGTATGTCATAAGATCTCCAGCGCTTCAAGCCAAGCCTCCTACTCCTTCTCCACCCTCTCTCGCAACCCGCAAAATTCCAGTCGCAACTCACGCCCTACACTTGGTTGTCCATTGCGCATGTAAACAACTATAGCCTAGGCAGCCGATAGCGCCCACGCCTAGGCTAAAACAACTATAGTTTGCCCGCTCCATAGCAAGCTGCTCTATCCCCGGTGAAGTAATTTAATGTTGAGCTAATGTAAAAAAAAAATTTTTGTTAAAGGAACAGAAAGGAACTATACAAACCGGTACTTTTTGTTGTTGTTCGAACCAGTTCAGAAATGCATTTTGTAGGTTGGAAGAATGGAATGAAACAAATAACCCAACACCCTGCAATTCTATCCATTTTGCTATAGGGGTTTGTAGTGTATTTATATGCTGTATTCTTCACATAGCTCATTCTAATATTTCTACTACTGTAAATTGCATTTTAGTTACACTGTTTACACACACACACCACATATTGAATTATATTCTGAATTCTTGAGTTTACTAATCCACTGTATCTACTGCTGTACATTTAATTCCTAGTACATCTTGTGTAAATGCATCTGGTGTAGATTGCATTTGGATTACTGTTAGTGCTATTCGGGTTGTTAATTGGACTCGTTCCGACATTTGAGTTGTTGTTCTTTCTTTTGTTGTTTTATTTAGTTGATTATTTGTGTACCTGTCTTGACATTTTACTGCATTGATAGGTGCTAGTAATATAATCATTTTGCTGCACACGCTATAACATCTGCTAAACTGTGTACGTGACCAATGAACTTTGATGCTTCCTTGTCGCTACGGGGTGAAGTTTCCCCTAGGTACAGATCTAGGATCAGCTGCGCATTTAGTTTTTGCCCTAGCAATACACAGTGGATTCATATAATAAAAGCTTAATAATGAGTTGGTTATTTGAATCCGCTGTGTAGTGCTAGGGCAAAAACTAAAAAACGTGCGCCCCTTAGGATCCCCCAGGACCAAGAATGGGAACACTGGTCAAGGGTCAACTTCACCCTACCTTGTCAGCGGCTGCTAGAAGGTCGTCAGCCATCTTGTCCAAGTTGGGGGCCTTGTCTGTGTAGATGAAACACATCATCTCCTTGAAGACCTCTGGCTCCACGTCGTTGATCTCCACTCGGTTCTAGAGAGGTGGAGAGAGCAGGTGAGAGAAAAACGGTGAGGCAGAGAAAGGGGGAAGGAGAAAGCCAGAGAGAGATTCGATACATGTAAATTGCACATTTTTAGTAGTTTAATATTGATCCACGTGAGAGGAAGCCGAAGTGGAATAACGTACAACATGTGCATGATACATGTTTTTGTGGGGAACTTTGAGAGCTGCCCTTTCAATTACAAAATAGGAAACACAACTAAAACATCAAAGAGAAAATAGATTTCGGCGTCTTCCCCCTCATCGCTGTTCATTGACCATTGTGTGTCTGAAATTGTAAAAGGTGGACCATTTCTTTCGGGTTTCAAAAAAGTTCAATTTGAAAAAAAATAATAATAATAAACCTTGCTCCATGACTGAAAAATGGCCTTGTTTTCTGAAAAGGATTTCAGAATGGTTGAGGCATCTCACACAATTTAATTTCTTATTGTTGCAAGCACACAAAGGATAAGAAACGCAATTCCTGGGATTGGCCTGCTTTGAGATGATTTTATTTTAGAAACCCTATTGTTGGGTTTCGTCAAACAGCCTTGTGCAATAGAATGGTCTACGAAACACCTTTCACTATGAACTGACAGTAAGTCGCTGCAGATACTATAAGTATCTGCATTCTGTTAAATTATGCCATTACACCAGCAGATTGGGAATAAAATAGTGAAACAACCATTTTTTACAGAAATGTTTTAAGCCAAGAACAAAAAACATGACTTTGAAGTCAATATTATAAAAGAGGATGATTTACCTGGCTAAATAAAGCCAGGTATATATTTTTAGACGTACAAACATGTTAAGAGGATCCAAGTGAAGGAAGATTGAGGAAAGGGGCCCGACTCACCTTTTTGCTCTCCTCCATCTCATGCTCAAACATGGCACTGAAGACAGGCGAGCGTGCTGAGGAAAATACAAATATTTATTTAGATTAAAAGATTAGATCATGCCACTGGGCCTCAATAGAAATTGGAGGCGTCTGCATTTTATGAATGTGTGTGTGTGTGTGTTCTGTCTGTACCTGCTAATATGGCTTTGTGGGCCTGGAACTCCTGCCCGGCCACACACAGGGAGCAGTCGGTGAAGCGCGAGTTCTCCCACAGCCCGCCCAGCTCATCAGCCAGTCTGCAGTCAGGCACCTTCACCATGTTCATGGTGTTCTGACCCGAGATGTTCACAGAGTCCTGCACCACACTCACCTTGAGAAAACAGAGGCCGCGTTTAGACAGGCAGACCAATTGTAATCTTTTTTCCGCTATTTGGTCTTTTGATATCAGATCTGAAGACCAATTTGTGAGAAAAAAAACAGAATTTGCCTGCCTGCCTGTCTAAACGCAGCCAGAGAGTAAGCCCACCAAACCAACCTGGTCACAACAATGTGAAGCCACTAAAGCTGCTCTGTCTAAATACATACGGCCTTAAGCATAAATCAGCAAGTCCACAGATGATGAGAAGCGATAGTCCGGAGTCCCATTGTGACATATCTATGCGGCTCTGACACCACCATCTGTGGGGGACGCACAGCCCGAACATGCACCTCCCCACAATTCCCAACAGACATGGCTCCGGTAAGAGTCCTGTTAACAGCTGGAAAAATAGCTTGAGCTGCACTGAGAAATCTAAAAGTATGAAAGCCAAAAGTCCAATATTCTAGAATAGTTTTGGACTATGATAGACGCATTGCCCAACGATCAAACGGATCCCATCAAAAAGAGACATTTATATTAACTAAGCCTTCCAATGTGCTCCAATGAAACAAAGACAACCACATCAACCCCCAAAAACAACTAAATCATTTAAAACAATGACAACCGCAGCAGCCCACCCAACCTCAGAGACATGAATAGCTGAGATACAGGGGGAATGTAAACCAGGCCACCTGAAATGAACACAAAGGACAGTCTGTACACTCTTGAATTTTCCCCATCTTCTTGTTTAAAGGAACATTTCACTACAAAATCAAAGTTTGTCAGATGTTTTCAGACCTGAAAAAATAGCCTAATGTCTAAAGATGATTAATTGATTTGACAGGAAAATTTCCCCTTTTAAGCCTGTCTCATTTAGTGGAATGGAGTCTTACCTCACAAAACAAGGTGAGCTTGTCGTCAGGCAGAAGACCGTTGGCCTCGTCCAACAGGAAGTCTCGGCGGATGAACTTCTTAAAGCCCCAGTCCTTCCCCTGGACAAACCGATATGCTCTCTGGCTTTCTGCAGAGCCAAGGAGAGAGGAAACGTTTGTGAGAAACACTTCTATTTATACATAGACTCATGTGTTGAACTAGAGTAAGGGTTTTCAACAGGCACGCGGCCGATGAGCCAAATCTGGCCGGTGAGCTGATTTGACCCGCTAAAGGTTGTCTTGATAATACTTAAACAATTTGCAAATCTACTTTAGTTTATTTCATGATGTACACATTTGCAGCTAAACGCTGAATTGCAATGCAGACAAGAGAGACCAATGACAAAAATGTTCAAGCATACTATTCTATAGGGGTTTGCCGATCTGGCCATACTCGTATTTGTAATCGTATCGTATACTCGTAAACGTAAGTGCTTCAAAATGGTTCTTGGCAATAGCCTAGACCTACCTAATAATCTCTTTGCATGTTCATAGACCACAAAAAGCTCCAGGCACAGCGGAGGTGTGTGTGTTCTCAGAACTTGCAGCAGGCATGTTTGCTGTCACTCAGCATGCACATCATGGTTTCATCTTTTTTCCTACATCCTCGCCCACTTATTTTTTATCATATAAACAGCTGGCAGCAACAATCTAAATGACCAGAGCAAAACGTGCGAGGAGAACTGACTGAAGAAACTGTCATGCAATGAGGAGCTGAAGAGCGTTACAGCTGCGCTCTATCCAATCGTAGCAGCAGCATCAACATACAGCCTACCCATTTCTTTTTTAGACAGCTGAACTATCCAAGTGAGTCATTAAGAGCATGCAGCATCTCTTGAGAAAGATGCGACTTGAGAAAGATGCGTGCTGGCAGCTGAAATTACTTTTTTCCAATCACAAAAAGACTTGTATCACAATTGTATCTGGAAAATGTTCCATATATGTTACAACACTTGTTTTATCCGAGTACTCGGCACACCCATCCTATTCTTTACATTTCTCAAAGCTCTCCATCAGAGTGGCTACTGCTAACCCCACTCACCCATGGCTTTGGTCTCCTCTCCCTTGGCGTTGAGGATGGAGAACTTGAACTTGGCACGCACCTCAGCCTTGGGACAGCTAACCAGGAGCAAGTAGAGGGAAAGGTAGTCTTTGCTCTCCTCATCCAGCCCTTTAGGGTTCACCCGCAGACACCTGTTAGAATTATGAGCGAGGAAACAGTCAATATTCAACAGTTAAACACAGCACTCTCATCAAAGCGGTTAGCTACCATTGACACAAGAGTTGGGCTGCTAGCAGCAAAAGTTGCACTGGTGCCATTGCTAACTCTCCAAGCAACAACATCTGGTGATAATGCCTTAGTCATTGTGTCGAATTTTGATGGTCTTTCATAACAAATACAACATCTTGAAACATGTAAAGAAAAATCTTATCCACCACGCACCATTTGAGCTTGTCATTGGCTCCTGAGGAGAAGGTGGAGCTCTTAATGACCTCGCCCATCTCCTCGCGACAGAAGCTGAAGTTGTTGATGGTCCACATGTAGGAGAATTTTACCACTTTGATCTGTGGGGGGGAACGCCGTCAGAGATGGGAGGCAATATAATGAAGAGATGCGTGCTCTGACCTCCTGAGAAAATAATTATTCTAATCCCCAACCCCACACTTACACCCATCCCTTACCTGAGTGTAGCACCAGCTCTCCGCCACAGGCCCGCTGGACATTTCCGCAGGGGGAGGGGGACTCGGGACTCTTGACATCGCCAGGGTGGCAGCAGGTCGTGGCGGAGTGTGGGAGAATCTGTTCTTTCAGAGGTCCAGAATCACTCCAGAGTCTAAGATGTGTCGACAAACCTCAGGCGGTAACAATTTGTGCCCTGAAAAGACAGGGGACAGGTCTGAGCAGGACTTTCAAACGAACATGTTCCAACTCCTGACACAGCCTTATGTAAATAGAAAATTATCCATTTCATGTTTCTTTTTTAATTCCTGAATTATATAGACCACTTTCCCATCTAGCCCAGGCTAGCGCTCCCAAGTCAGCAGTCTGAAAAATATGCAATTGATTGACCTCACCAGAAGCCTAACCACCATGCAACATCCTCCATACAACGCCCAACAAGGATAGATGCTGCCCATATCTCATTAGTCTAGACCAGGGTTTTCCAAACACGTTTTAGTTTTTGCCCAAACACTACACAGATGATTTTAATAAATCAACTAATCATCAAGACTTAATCATTTGAATTAACTGTGTAATGTTAAGGGAAAAAAACAAAAAACGGGCACCCCTTGGGGTCCCGAAGACAAGAGTTTGGGAAACGCTGGTCTAGACTCATGTAAACTCAATATAATTTCAATTAATTCTCCCTAACTCTGTATGAGGCAGTGCTGCACGCCTAGAGATTGCCAGTGCGGACCATGATTCAGGCTGGATAAATTGTCCATGACCCTTTGGGGACAGCGGACGATTGATGCCCATGGCCGGGCCACTCCAGGATCAATAACCTCCACAATGAAAATTAAGTCTCAAAATGAACTGTAAATAAACCAGGGAGAGCTACTCCTGTGTGGAATTCGCTGCCGACAGATTGTAGACCTCCCAAGCGCTAGCGAGCCACACAAACAGTTTGTTGGCTTACTGCTCATTGGATGAGAAATGATGGACAATTAGCCTTGCTAACAAATTGACCGTGTTTTCTAAGCAGTCTGACAGTATACACTACATGACCAAAGGTATGTGGACACCTGCTTGTCGAACATCTCATTCCAAAATCATGGGCATTAATATGGAGTTGGTCCCCCATTTGCTGCTATAACAGCCATCACTCTTCTGGGAAGGCTTTACATTAGATGTTAGAACCTTGCTGCGGGGACTTGCTTCCATTCAGCTACAAGAGCATTACATGCTGACCACACAGGTAGCGTTGCATGAGCGAGCGTTGCAAAATATATGTACACATACATGTTATTCAATCATTGCACCCACACTGCTCACGAGCGTCTGCGTTGCCAGGTGCTAAAATTGCCAGGTGCTAAAGTGGATTCTATTTGTGGACGCGCTGCAAGTCCTGTCTCTCCAATCTCCTCATTGGCTTTTAGAAGTATATATCCCAGGACAAATTAGCTAGCAACAGCAAGCTAGCTATCTAAATACAAGGTAGTTATGTGTCCATGGTATCGCAACAGGACAAGTAAACCAAATATCTTGTTTGTATTTTCCTAGGATTCAAAGCCTATGTCAAAGAATTGTCATGGAGCACGTGTGCGACTAAGTTGAAAGATGTTGGCGCACCAAGAAATTTAGGAACAGAATAAAACATATTTGCGATATTAAAGCAAGAATCGTACATTTTTCTAGGTGCACTAGTGCTCCCAAATAAAATTCCAGGTCCCACAGCAAAATATTTAAGCGCATATGCGAGTAAAATAGTCACATTGTACAGCAGTGTAGAGCATTTTCCCCCAAAAAATGTTGCTGTCTAAAGAGCACAAACTTGAATGTTGTGCAAATTCTGTGCAACTTCCGGCGTGCGTTTACTGTGAACACAGAGGCTGTACCAGCTTTAAATGTACTGTTTTAACAGTGGCCAATTAGGCTACTGTGGCTATTTGATCATAATGTAGGCCTACCAGATGTAGAAATTTAGAAAATGTTCAGAACCGACACTGAATCGCAGGAGCTAACTTCTAGCTATGTAGAAGATGGACGGAAGAACACCCAGTGCTGTTTACCTGAGATGCCATCATCACACAGTCCTTCTCGTATGTGTCCGCTATGACTTCCTTTGCGTCGGAAAGAAAGGCTGAACAGTATTGGTTGTAGCCAAATTGACACTCAAATAATGGCTGACCAATGGAGAAGCATCATCCACACCTCCCACTAAAGCCCGCCCACAGCTGTTGGGTCAAAAGTGCACACGAAGAACGAGTGTTTAATTATTTTTTTTAAAAGCAACAACAAAAAAGCACTGCAAGCAAAGGGGGCAGCCTAGCCAAAATGGAGCGTGGTTGATAGCGAAATTAAATTGGAGTTTTGTTTTCAAATACATTTTTTGTTTGAAACATTTTTTGGGAATAAAATGCATACAGTTTATTGCTCTATTACAAAATATTTGATTGCAAATTATTATTATTTTTTTTTACTTTGAAGCATCGTTTTTTGCTTTCAGAACAATTATTTTTGATTGAAAAGAAAAGTTTTGCTATTGACAAAAAGACACAAATGTACCTCCATAGAACATAGTCCTAGAGAGAGAATCAGCAAACTCACACATGCACACCCCCGTAAAAGCACCCGTCAATCAAAGCCATCCGCGTACAGTCCTTTCAGAAAGTATTCAGATCCCTTGACATTTTCCAGGTAGGTTACAGCCTTATTCTAAAATGTATTACATTGTTTTTTACTCTCAATCTACACACAATACCCCATAATGACAAAGCAAAAACAGGTTTTTAGAAAAAGTTTAATTTATAAAAAAATTACTTAAATATCACAAGCATTCAGACCCTTTAACTTCTCTAGGGTAGGTGGCAGCATTCAACATTTTGGATGAAATGCATGCCCAAATTACTGCCTGCTTCTTGGGCCCAGAAGATATGATATGCATATAACTGGTAGATTTGGATAGAAAACACTTTAAAGTTTCCAAAACTGTTAAAATAGTGTCTGAGTATAACAGAACTGATTTGGCAGGCGAAAACCTGAGAAAAATCCATTCAGGAAGTTGTTTTTTTGGTTTTGTAGTTTTCTATTCAATGCCATTACAGTATCCATTGACTTAGGACTCAAATTTGAGTTAAAATTTCTACAACTCATCCAGAACGCCGCAGCCCGTCTGGTGTTCAACTTTCCCAAGTTCTCTCACGTCACCCCGCTCCTCCGCTCTCTCCACTGGCTTCCAGTTGAAGCTCGCATCCGCTACAAGACCATGGTGCTTGCCTACGGAGCTGTGAGGGGAACGGCACCTCCGTACCTTCAGGCTCTGATCAGGCCCTACACCCAAACAAGGGCACTGCGTTCATCCACCTCTGGCCTGCTCGCCTCCCTACCTCTGAGGAGGTCCAGTTCCCGCTCAGCCCAGTCAAAACTGTTCGCTGCTCTGGCACCCCAATGGTGGAACAAACTCCCTCACGACGCCAGGTCAGCGGAGTCAATCACCACCTTCCGGAGACACCTGAAACCCCACCTCTTTAAGGAATACCTAGGATAGGATAAAGTAATCCTTCTAACCCCCCCCCCCCCTTAAAAGAGTTAGATGCACTATTGTAAAGTGGTTGTTCCACTGGATATCATAAGGTGAATGCACCAATTTGTAAGTCGCTCTGGATAAGAGCGTCTGCTAAATGACTTAAATGTAAATGTAAATTGCAGTTTCTATGCCTTCCACTAGATGTCAACAGTCTTTAGAAATTGTTTCAGGCTTGTATTCTGAATAATGAGGAAGTAAGAGCAGTCTGAATGAGTGGACCCTAAAGTGTCACAGAGCTTTTTCATGCGCGAGACCGAGAGAGTGCGTTTCTTGTTTACCTTTTAAATTGACGACGTTATTGTCCGGTTGAAATATTATCGATTATTTAGGCTAAAAACAACCTGAGGATTGAATATAAACATCGTTGACATGTTTCTATGAACTTTACGGATACAATTTGGATTTTTTGGTCTGCCTGTTTTGACTGCGTTTGAGCCTGTGGATTACTGAAGAAAACGAAACAGCGGTTTTTGGATATAAAGAGACTTTATCGATAAAAAGGAACATTTATTGAGTAAATGAATGTCTGCTGAGTGCAACCATATGAAGATCATCAAAGGGATTAATTTTATCTCTATTTCTGACTTGTGTAACTGTTCTACTTGGCTGGTTACTGTTTGTAATGATTTGTCTAGTGAGCTATGTTCTCAAATAATCGTAAGGTATGCTTTCGCCGTAAAGCATTTTAAAAATCTGACACTGTGGTTGGATTCACAAAAAGTTAATCTTTAAACCTATGTAAAATATGTTTTGTTATCTGAATTTTTATAATGAGTATTTCTGTATTTGAATTTGGCGCCCAGCAGTTTTCACTGGCTGTTAAAGAGGTGGGACGCTAACGTCTCACGTACCCAAGAGAGGTTAATCAGTACTTTGTTGAAGCACCTTTTGCAGCGATTACAGCCTCGAGTCTTCTTGGGGATGACGCTACAAGCATGGCACACCTGCATTTGGGAAGTTTCTCCCATTCTTCTCTGTAAATCCTCTAAAGCTGTCAGGTTGGATGGGGAGCGCTGCTGCACAGCTTTTTTCAGGTCTCTTCAGAGATGTTTGATGGGGTTCAAGTCCAGTCTCTGGCTGGGCCACTGAAGGACTTTGAGACTTGCCCCGAAGCCACTCCTGCATGGAGTGAAGCAGGTTTTCATCCCAGATCTCTCTGTACTTTGCTCCATTCATCTTTGCCCCAATCCTGCCTAGTCTCCCAGTCCCTGCCGCTGAAAAAAATCCCCACAGCATGATGCTGCTACCACCATGCTTCACCGTAGGGATGGTGCCAGGTATTCAGACCCGTTCTCCACATTTTGTTACATTACAGCCTTATTCTAAAATGGATTTCAAAAATATATCCTCATTCTACACACAATACCCCATAATGACAAAGCGAACAGGTTTTTAAGAAAGGTTTGCAAATGTATTAAAATAAAAAACCTTATTTACCTAAGCATTCAGACCCTTTGCTATGAGACTCAAAATTGAGCTCAGGTGCATCCTGTTTCCATTGATCATCCTTGAGATGTTTCCAAAACTTGTACGTCCACCTGTGGTAGATTCAATTGATTGGACATGATTTGGAAAGGCACACACCTGCAACACTTTATAGTAAAACATTTATAAAAACCCTTGAATGAGTAGGTGTGTCCTAACCTTTGACTGGTACTGTGTGTATATATAGCCACCCTTTGCCTTGATGACAGCTTTGCACACTCTTGGCATTCTCTCAACCAGTTTTGAGGTAGTCACCTGGAATGCATTTCAATTAACAGGTGTGCCTTGTTAAAAGTTAATTTGTGGAATTTCTTTCCTTAATGTGTTTGAGCCAATCAGTGATGTCTTGACAAGGTAGGGGTGGTATACAGAAGATAGCCCTATTTGGTAAAAGACAGTCCATATTATGGCAAGAACAGCTCAAATAAGCAAAGGGAAACGACAGTCCATCATTACTTTAAGACATGAGGGTCAGTCAATACAGAACATTTCAAGAGCAGTCACAAAAGCAGTCACAAAAACCAACAAGCGCTATGATGAAACTGACCCTCATGAGGACCGCAACAGGAAAGGAAGACACTGAGTTCCCTCTGCTGCAAAGGATAAGTTCATTAGAATTACCAGCCTCAGAAATTGCAGCCCAAATAAATGCTTCAGAGTTCAAGTACCAGACACATCATAACATCAACTGTTCAGGGGAGAATGCGTGAATCAGGCCTTCATGGCTGAATTGCTGCAAAGAAACCACCACTAAAGGACACCAATACAAAAAAACTTGCTTGGGCCAAGAACCACAAGCAATGGACATTAGACCGGTGGAAATCTGTCCTTTGTGATTAAACTGGTGGAAATAACCTACTCTGTGTCTTCTTGAGAAGCAGAGTAGTTGAACTGATGATCTCCACATGTGTGGTTTCCACCGTGATGCATGGAGGTGGTGGTGTGATGGTGTGGGGTTGCTTTGCTGGTGACACTGTCGGCGATATATTTAAATTAAGGCACACTTAACCAGCATGGCTACCACAGCATTCTGCAGCGATACGCCATCACATCTAGTGTGCGCGTTTACATTTTTGAATTTTTTTAACAGTTATTTACCTAGGCAAGTCAGTTAAGAACAAATTCTTATTTACAATGACAGCCTACACCGACCAAACCCGGACGACGCTGGGCCAATTGTGCGCCGCCATATGCGACTCCCAATCACAGCTGGTTGTGATACAGCCTGGATGATACAGCGCTTATTGGTACTATCATTTGTTTTTCAACAGGACAATGACCCAAAACACACCTCCAGGCTGTGTAAGAGCTATTTCACCAAGAAGGAGAGTGATGGAGTGCTGCGTCAGAGGGCATGGCCTCCACAATCACCCGACCTCAACCCAATTGAGATGGTTTGGGATGAGTTGGACCACAGAGTTTAAAAAATATATATATATTTAACCTTCATTTAAATAGGCAAGTCAGTTAAGAACAAATTCATATTACAAATGACAGCCTACCGGGGAACAGTGCTTTGTTCAGGGGCAGAATGACAGATTTTTACCTTGTCAGCTAGGGGACTCGATCCAGCAACCTTTCGGTTACAGGCTCAACGCTCTAACCACTACGCCACCTGCCGCCCCCAAAAAGCAGCCAACAAGTGCTCAGCATATGTTGGAACTCCTTCAAGACTGTTGGAAAAGCATTCCAGATAAAGATTGTGCAAAGCTGTCAAACGCAAAGGGAGTCTACTTTGAAGAATCTAAAATATATGTTGATGTTTAAGCCTTTTTTGGTTACTACATGACTACATATGTGTTATTTAGATAATTTTGAAGTCTTCACTATTATTCTACAATGTAGAAAATAGTTAAAAAAAACAAAAAAAACTTGAATGAGTAAGTGTGTCCAAACTTCTAACTGGTACGTATATACAGTTGAAGTCGGAGGTTTACATACACCTTAGCCAAATACATTTCAGCTCAGTTTTTCACAATTCCTGGCATTTAATCCTAGTAAAAATTCCCTGTTTTAGGTCAGATAGGATCACCACTTTATTTAAAGAATGTGAAATGTCAGAATAATAGTAGAGAGAGAATGATTCATTTCAGCTTTTATTTCTTTCATCACATTCCCAGTGGGTCAGAAGTTTACATACACGCAATTAGTATTTGGTAGTATTGCCTTCAAATTGTTTAACTTGGGTCAAACGTGTTGGGTAGCCTTCCACAAGCGGCCCACAATAAGGTAAGTGAATTTTGTCCCATTCCTCCTGACAGAGTGGTGTAACGGAGTCAGGTTCGTAGGCCTCCTTGCTAGCACATGCTTTTCAGTTCTGCCCACAAATTTTTATAGGATTGAGAACACCTGGGCTTTGATCGCCACTCTAATACCTTGACTTTGTTGTCCTGAAGCCATTTTGCAACAACTTTGGAAGATTGCTTGGGGTCATTGTCCATTTGGAAGACTCATTTGTGACCAAGCTTTAACTTCCTGACTGATATCTTGAGATGTTGCTTCAATATATCCACATAATTTTCCTACCTTATGATGCCATCTATTTTGTGAAGTGCACCAGTCCCTCCTGCAGAAAAGCACCCCCACAACATGATGCTGCCACCACCGTGCTTCACGGTTGGGATGGTGTTCTTTAGCTTGCAAGCCTCCCCCTTTTTCCTCCAAACATAACGATGGTCATTATGGCCAAACAGTTCTAGTTTTGCTTCATCAGACCAGAGTACATTTCTCCAAAAAGTACGATCTTTGTCCCCATGTGCAGTTGCAAACCGTAGTCTGGCTTTTTGATGGCGATTTTGGAGCAGTGGCTTCTTCCTTGCTGAGCGGCCTTTCAGGTGATGTCGATATAGGACTCGTTTTACTATGGATATAGATACTTTTGTACTTGTTTCCTCCAGCATCTTCACAAGGTCCTTTGCTGTTGTTCTGGGATTGATTTGCACTTTTCACACCAAAGTACGTTTATCTCTAGGAGAGAACGCGTCTCCTTCCTGAGCAGTATGACGGCAGCGTGGTCCCATGGTGTTCATACTTGCGTACTATTGTTTGTACAGATGAACGTGGTACCTTCAGGCCTTTGGAAATTGGATGAACCAGACTTGTGGAGGTCTACAATTGTTTTTCTTAGGTCTTGGCTGGTTTCTTTTGATTTTCCCATGATGTAAAGCAAAGAGGCCCTGAGTTTGAAGGTAGGCCTTGAAATACATCCACAGGTACACCTCCAATTGACTCAAAGGATGTCAATTAGCCTATCAGAAGCTTATAAAGCCATGACATTATTTTCTGGAATTTTCCAAGCTGTTTAAAAAGGCTCAGTCAACTTAGTGAATGTAAACTTCTGACCCACTGGAATTGTGATACAGTGAATTATAAGTGAAATAATCTGTCTGTAAACAATTGTTGGAAAAATTACTTGTGTCATGCACAAAGTAGATGTCCTAACCGACTAGCCAAAACTATAGTTTGTTATCAAGAAATTTGTGGAGTGGTTGAAAAACGAGTTTCAATGACTCCAACCTAAGTGTATGTAAACTTCCGACTTCAACTGTATGTATGTATGTATGTATATATATATTTACCCAAAAAATATGGGGGATTGGAAATGATACAGCCACAATCTGCAATATATGAAAAATGCAATTATGTAATTCTGAGCCTTCATTCAACAGAGCAGTACAGACTTTTGTTGCACATAATTAACCTGTAGTCTATTTGACTGAAGCACCTCTGCCACTCGTTATACTGTCCAGCTTAGGCTGCAGCAGAAGCAAACTCCTTTGTTGGAGACTTTTGCCCGCGTGCATTGGCTGGTGAACGGCTGGCTCACGGAGAAACTCGTAAAGGCAATTTTTTTAAACTATTTTTATTAAGTATACCATGTTAATATTATTTCATACCTTGATAGCGCTTCTTGGTCTATAAAAAAAATCTGAGCTGAATGTGAAGTCACAGGAAGCATAAGCTGCATTCGTTCACATGTGCAGAAAATATTTGGATGGTTCAAGGCTGACATTTGGTCATTTCAATTTTTAAAAAAAACACTTTGTAACATGACTAGCTATAGAAATGGAAACATTGTGATTTTAGTGTGCGCAGAACAGCTGGCTGGGGAACTAATTTACACGCGCCTATAGGCCTACTATATCTAGGCCTATATCTAGTTTCTACAATGTTGACAGAATAAATACAGGAAAGTGTACATACTGTGTGATGATAAGACTTGGGCAGTATCCAGATTGTCATATCGACCTTATGCCATTCTGGGATATTCGCTAATACCGGCACTCTACACAATGGGCACCATTTTCAAACGTCACTTTGCCTCTGTAATCCAAAAGGTTAGCAATTCTAACAAGTACATGTAAAATACGACAGAGAAAGCAAACTAAATGCTAATGAGCGTACCGAACATTTTATAGTCTCTGACCTAAACTATTTGCAGGGCCGACATCCCAGCTCCTAAAGTTATACAAGTAACAAACAAAACAATGCTACTCAAAGTTTCCTGCATGCACAAAACAAATATTAGATAGCAAGGCTCTTGATTAAGGAACGGATTCTTTGCCATCACCAAGCGAAACTTTATTTTTGGAAGAAACTAACCACTCAGCTAGATAGCTAACTTGCTACTAAATTAGCAAACCAAATTCACAACTGCAGAGCATTTTTGTATATTTTAGACAGTTAATATTATAAGATATCTAGCTGGCAAACATTTGCGAATTTCATACTGTAGCTCGATCACCTGGCGCGTGCTGCACAACAGTGAATGACTCACAAGGCTCTGGTCTCTCGTCATTGTGTGCTTGTAAAAAAAACACCACGTGACTGGGGACTAGTGGTAAGCTTCATAATGAAAAACTGTGACAGGTGAAATGAAGGCAGCGATTTTCTTTACCTCCTAAATATTGCACAAGATAACTGCAGGAATTTGTCAACGAGGCCCTTCACTTCCCCAGAGTCAGATTAACTCCTGGATACTATTTTTATGTCTGTGTCCAGTATGAAGGAAGTTGGAAGTAGTTTCCCGAGCCCATCGATGGTGCGCTTAACGGCTACTGGATGTTTTCACGTTTCTAGGCATCAGTCCACTGTGCACAATTGTGTAGGCTATTGTGCAACACCCAATGGTATTTTCCTTTCCATTATTCAGGACATTTAGAATGACAACAAATTAGTTGCCTTGTGGGCTTATAAACAAAATTATCTGGTAATCAGGTTATGAAATGTCATGACAAAGAAATATTAAATTATTGTCCTAGATCTATTGTTGTTAGACCCAATGTGTCTCTCCTCACTGATGTCAATGAATGAATGATCAAATGGTGAATGTGACTTGAATTATGTGAATAGCCTAATGATAAGGATGATGGTGAGAGCCTATTAACAGATTGACTGTAGTCCCTTTAAATCATAGGATATTGTTATATTGTGTCTCTAAAATCACAATGTTTCAATTTCTATAGTCATGTGAAAGTATTTTTTAAATTGAAACATCCAAATATGGGGGGGGTACCTTCCAGTTTTGCTCGACAAAAATACACGTAAGCCTATTTGACAGATCCCATAAAACCATACAAAATTAGAGGTTATAGCTGTACTGCCGGAACAGAGTTTCCGTTAGGAAAATGTGGTGCCTGCAGCATTTTAATTTACACGACACTGAAGACATTTACTGGACCCATAGGCATTGGGTGCGTAACCTGATTAGGGCATCCACCCACAATGCTCAGAAAGACAGAAATCACATTTAGATTATGGTAATTCATCTTAATAGAACATGCAACTCGAGGCTGTAAAGGCGTGCGTCCTTCTTACCAAATTGCGATGCGCAACAACAAGGAGGAATTTGGACATAAATGATGGACATTATCGAGAGAAAAAAAAACATTTGTGGAACTGGGATTCCTGGGAGTGCATTCTGATGAAGATCATCAAAGGTAAGTGAATATTTATAATGTTATTTCTGACTTTGTTGACTCCAAAACATCTTTATGGCTTATTTGGGCTCTGAGCGGTGTACTCAGATTATAGCATGGTGTGCTTTTTCCGTAAGGTTTTTTTGAAATCTGACAGCGGTTGCATTAAGGAGAAGTTTATCTAAAGTTCCATGTTTAATACTTGTATCTTTTATCAATGTTTATTATGAGTATTTCTGTAAATTGATGTGGCTCTCTGCAAAATCACCGGATGTTTTGGAACGACTGAACATAACGTGCCAATGTAAACTCCGATTTTTGGATATAATTATGAACTTTACCGAACAAAACATACATGTATTGTGTAACATGAAGTCCTATGAATGTCATCTGATGAAGATCAAAGGTTAGTGATTAATTGTATCTATATTTTTGCTTTTTGTGACTCCTCTCTTTGGCTGGAAAAATGGCTGTTTTTCTGTGACTTGGCTCTGACCTAACATAATCGTTTGGTTTGCTTTCGTCGTAAAGCCTTTTTGAAATCGGACACTGTGGCTGGATTTACAACAAGTGTATCTTTAAAATGGTGTAAAGTACATGTATGTTTGAGGAATTTTAATTATGGGATTTCTGTTGTTTTGAATTTGGAGCCCTGCAGTTTTCACTGGCTGTTGACGAGGTGAGACGCTACCGTCCCACATACCCTAGAGAGGTTAAAAACAGGACCATCAAATCTGTTAACACGCGATTGCATTTAGAATTGTTGCGCAATGATTTGACTTATAAAACGCGGTTCACTCCAGCAGCATCAGGAGCTGTAGCAGCAGCTCTCACACTACATTGACTGGCATTTCAGTCAATAAATAGGTTAAAATGCATTATTTCAGTGATTTTTTTTATTCGACCATGACAATTGACCGGCGCCAATTATATTTATCGGCTTTTCATTATTATTATTTTTTGCCAAAAGCCATCTATTACCGGCTAACAGAAACCCTGCACCGGAACAGGTTTTGTGGGATGTCTAAATCTGGGGTGGACAATTCTAGTCCTCGGGGGCCTGATTGGTGTCACAGTATTGCTCCTCCCCAGCTAACACACCCAACTCCAATGATCACTTAATCATGATCTTCAGTTTAGAATACAATTTGATTAAATCAGCTGTGTTTGCTAGGGATGGAGAAAAAGTGTGACACAAATCAGGCCCACCCCTGGTCTAAATCAAGCAGCCTATATCAATGGCTGTGTTTACACAGGCAGCCCAATTCTGATCTTTTGTACAATTATAGGCAAAAAAATCGAGATCTGACCGGTCAAAAGTAAAATTTGTGGCAAAAATATCAGAATTGGGCTGCCTGTTTAAATGCAGTCAGAGAGACCTTGTATAGGCTAATTCACAAACAGGTAATATAATGTAGGCTAGTTTTGGTCACCTAATAGGCTATAGGGTCACATTGCCTTATATTGAACCAATTCCTCTACTAAAACATTTTTAGGAAGAGAAAAGGTCCTCTCCTTTAACCTCTCTAGGGTATGTGGGACGTCACCTCATCAACAGCCAGTGATACTGCAGGGCGCCAAATTCAAAACAGAAATCCCATAATTTAAATTCCTCAAACATACAAGTATTTTACACAATTTTAAAGCTACACTTGTTGTAAATCCAGCCAAAGTGTCCGATTTCAAAAAGGTTTTACGACGAAAGCACACCAAACGATTATGTAAGGTATGAGCCAAGTCACAGAAATAGACAGCCATTTTTCCAGCTAAAGAGAGCATTAACAAAAAGCAGAAATAGAGATGAAGATTTTCAAAGGTTAATGATTAATTTTATCAGATGACACTCATAGGACTTCATGTTACACAATACATGTATTTTATGTTTGATAAAGTTCATATTTATATCCAAAAATATGAGTTTAGGCAAGACGCTACAGGATCACTTGGCAAAAAGCCTGAGAAAATGCATAGCGCCACATTAAAATGAATGACTACGAAAATTACTATAAAATCAAACTTTCATTAAATCACACATGAAAGATATCAAATTAAAGCTACACTGGTTGTGAATCCAGCCAACATGTCAGAATTCAAATAGGCTTTTCAGCGAAAGCATACGATGCTATTATCTGAGCATAGCACCATTGTAAACAAAAGAGAGAAAACATTTCAACCCTGCAGGAGCGACACAAAACGCAGAATAAAAATATAATTCATGCCTTACCTTTGACGAGCTTCTGTTGTTGGCACTCCAATATGTCCCATAAACATCACAAATGGTCTTTTTTTCGATTCATTCCGTCGATATATGTCCAAAATGTCCATTTATTTGGCGCGTTTGATCCAGAAAAACACAGATATCAAAGGTAACTGTAAACATTGCCAAAAAATGTCAAACTACTTATGTAATACAACTTTAGGTATTTTTTAACGTTAATAATCGATAAAATTGAAGACGGAATGATATGTGTTCAATACAGGATTAAAACGATATGTTGCATGCCTTCTGTTTGATTGAAACGCATGTCTAGGACACCAGGAGTGCCTCGACTTCAAGATGGCCGTATTTCTTCATTACACAAAGGAATAACCTCAACCTATTTCTCACGACTGTTGACATCCAGTGGAAGCCGTAGGAACTGCAAGCAAGTTGCTTAGAAATCTGGGTTCCCAATGAAACCTCATTGAAAAGACAGTGACCTCCAAAAAAAATAAAAATCTGAATGGTTTGTCCTCGGGGTTTCGCCTGCTACATAAGTTCTGTTATACTCACAGACATGATTCAAACAGTTTTAGAAACTTCAGAGTGTTTTCCATCCAAATCTACTAATAATATGCATATCCTATCTCCTGGTGATGAGTAACTGGCAGTTGAATTTGGGTATGTTTTTCATCCAAACGTGAAAATGCTGCCCCCTACCCTACAGAAGTTAAGCCCCAAATAAATATTAGTTAAAAACATAGAAATGCTTCAAAAAAGCAATAGTCAATTGATGTTGAGCAATTGCAATTAAATCAGGAACAAAATGCCATTTCAAAAAACAATTTCCTGTACAGATTAAAGAGTAGAAGAATACAGGCATTTCTGGTGGCAATGTCCAGCAAAAAATCTAACTTGTCTAAGTGTTAGCGAACACAAAGTCTGTCAGTGTTCACGCTGCATTCATTTAGCTGTGGCGATACGCCACTGCAAAATCATTGCCGCCACCAGTGGAGACCCATAATTCAGGGCAGGTGGGTCAGAAGCCCACCAGTTGAGCCCCACCTGTTTATTCCCCAAAATAATAATTTGCCTGTTATTTTTTGGCATTAATACGTGCTCAGCACTTCTGTGGGGGTGGGGCAGGCAGCGGAAAATACGGAACGTATGGGTTGGTAATGTTCTTTAGTTGCGCCGTAATTGGATTAGTGTTCTGTCACTCATGGGGACACTACGTCGACCTGAATGCCAAGCATCAAGACTGGAGGATGGTGATGGCAGCATCATACTGTGGGGATGTTTTTCAGCGGTAGAGACTGAGAGACTAGTCAGGATCGAGGGAAAGATGAACAGAGTATAGTAGATCCTTGATGAAAACCCGCTCCAGAGCGCTCAGGACCTCAGACTGGGGTGAAGGTTCACCTTCCAACATGACAACGACCTTAAGCGCACACATCTTTGAGTGGCCAAGCCAGAGCCCAGACTTGAACCCGACCAAACATCTCTGGAGAGACCTGAAAATAGCTGTGCAGCGATGCTCCCCATCCAACCTGACAGAGCTTGAGAGGATCTGCAGAGAAGAATGGGAGAAACTCCCCAAATACAGGTGTGCCAAGCTTGTAGTGTCATACCCAAGAAGAATGGGAGAAACTCCCCAAATACAGGTGTGCCAAGCTTGTAGTGTCATACCCAAGAAGACTCGAGGCTGTAATCGTGCTTCAACAAAGGTGCTTCAACAAAGTTCTGAGTAAAAGGTCTGAATACTTATGTAAATGTTTAGATTGATTAGGGAAAAAACAATTTAATCAATTTTAGAATAAGACTGCAACGTAACAAAATGTGGAAAAAGTGAAGGGGTCTGAATACTTTCCAAATGCACTTTTACTGTAGCTAAGAAAGTAATACTAAGTGTATGTTGTGTAGTAAGCTGTTAGTAGCCCATGTGCCTCACCCTAATAATTTGGTGCCTCAAAACTTAGCCTACTGTTCTGACTTGGTGGTGCACGTGTAGCCTATAGCTTGTGTTAGAGAAATGTAATCATCAAATATTGTAAGAGCTTTCATTGTCTGCTTATATGCCCCCTTTATTTAACCTACAGTTCTGACTAGGGACACACAATATATCGGAATAGGACAATATTAGCTAAAAATGCCAACATCGGCCCGATGTCTAGTTTAACGCTGATGTGCAAAACCGATGTCAAAGCTGACGTGCATACCTATATAAACGTAGGTAGATGACGTAATGACGTCATGAAAAATACAGCGCTACACAGAACAAAAGCAGAAAAATACTAAGCGCACACTTCTAACAACTAAACAACTAAGTTCAAGTCGAGCAGTCATTTGAAAGAGTAAGACAATTTCAGCGAGACAACTCAAAATGCGCAATCCATTAACGGCAAGATAATGTAATTCAGTGCCCTTGACAATCAACCGTTCTCTGTCATGGATGATGTTGGCTTTCGCTGACTGGTCGAGCACCAGTACACACCACCAAGTAGGCGCTATTTTTCAGATGTTGCCCTACCGGAGTTACACAGTATTGTTGAAAAACACATATATAAGCTACTCGCTATGGGCTTCACGACTGACATTTGGACCAGCGATGTCAGCCCCATGAGCATGCTGAGTCTGACAGTACAGTGGGTCGACAAGGATTTTTTACTGAGGAAAGCCGTATTGCATGCTCTAGAATCTGCTGGTTCTCATACCGCTGCTGCCATTTCAAATGGCATTTGAGAACATGATTGAAACATGAACACACTCCTAGCTCCATTCAAACAACTGACTCGAGAAATAAGTTCAACTGCGTCAGCAGCAGACGTGATACCCTCAATCATGGCACTGTTCAACAAAACTGCCGACACATACCGTGGGGTTAAAACGTGCAAAAGTACTCTACTAGAGGCTGTGAACAAGCGCTTGGGTGGCATTCTCTCTGAGCCTCTTTACTGTCTCGCCACCATGCTCGATGCTAGGTACAAGGATCGCTACTTCGATGCAGACAAGAAACAGAGTTTCTGTGAAATGTTACAGACACAGCTGGACAAGATGGAAACGGACACAGTAACACACAGTGCACACCGAGGAAGAGAACTCACGACAGAAGAGGCCACTGACAGACAGAGCAGAAACTTCACTGCTTGACATGTATGATGAAATCCTGGTTGAGACTGAACAAATGAACGAAACAGCACAGCAAGTAAGTGAAAAACAATAGGTTTGATTATGTTTTACTGGTAATGGGGACATGTAAATGCGAACAAAATAACATTTTGGTCAGTGTATGTTGCTTAACTATTTAACTGTACCAAAATACTTAAAAGGCCGCAAAATGTTTAAATATCGGTATCGGGTTTTTTGGCAAGGAAAATATCAGAATCGCCCAAAAATGTCATATCGGTGCATCCCTAGTTCTGAGACTTAGTGTACAGGGAGAATACTATAAGAATGGCCCATGTTCTGAATTGTGTCGCTGCTCCTCATTAATGTCTTATTGAAAATATAGATTGCCTCTTATCCGCTCATCGTAGCCTTTACGCCACGTTTGTACATCTCAATTGTCTGTAGAATCCACATTTGTTTAAGCAAATCAGCCATATTAGCTATGGTTTTTAAAGTAAGTAAATTATGCTGAATGAACTGTTTCGCTGCCAGACAAGGCTCTGCTGATAGACAGGTGTAGCTAAGGATTCACTCCATGGTGCTAAAAAGAAAGCTCTGCTGTTGGGACAGCTAGAGTTGAAGTCGGAAGCTTACATACACTTAGGTTGGAGCCATTAAAACTAGTTTTTCTACCACTCCACCAATTTTTTGTTAAGAAACTATAGTTTTGGCAAGTTGGTTAGGACATCTACTTTCTGCATGACAAGTAATTTTTCTAACAATTGTTTACAGACTATTTCACTGTATCACAATTCTAATGGGTCAAAAGTTTACATACAGTTGACTGTGCCTTTAAACAGCTTGGAAAATTCCAGAAAATTATGTCATGGCTTTAGAAGCTTCTGATGGCTAATTGACATCATTTGAGTCAATTGGAGGTGTACCTGTGGAAGTATTTCAAGGCCTACCTTCAAAGTCAGTGCCTCTTTGCTTGACATCAGAAAATCAAAAGAAATCAGCCAAGACCTCAAAATAAATAATTGTAGACCACAAGTCTGGTTCATCCTTGTTCGTCTGTACAAACAATAGTACGCAAGTATAAACACCATGGGACCCCGCAGTCGTCATACCGCTCAGGAAGGAGACGCGTTCTGTCTCCTAGAGATGAACGTACTATGGTGCGAAAAGTGGAAATCAATTTCAGGACCTTGTCAAGATGCTGGAGGAAACAGGTACAAAAGCAAATATATCCACAGTAAAACGAGTACTATATCGACATAACCTGAAAGGCCGCTCAGCAAGGAAGAAGCCACTGCTCCAAAACCGCCATAAAAAAAACAGACTACGGTTTGCAACTGCACATGGGGACAAAGATCGTACTTTTTCGAGAAATGTCCTCTGGTCTGATGAAACAAAAATAGAACTGTTTGGCCATAATGAACATCGTTATGTTTGGAGGAAAAAGGGGGAGACTTGCAACCCGAAGCACAACATCCCAACCGTGAAGCACTGGGGTGGCAGCATCATGTTGTGGGCGTTCTTTGCTGCAGGACTGGTGCACTTCACAAAATAGATAGCATCATGAGGAAAGGAAAATTATGTGGATATATTGAAGCAACATCTCAAGACATAAGTCAGGAAGTTAAAGCTTGGTCGCAAATGGGTCTTCGAAATGGACAATGACCCCAAGCATACTTCCAAAGTTGTGGCAAAATGGCTTCAGGACAACAAAGTCAAGGTATCGGAGTGGCCATCACAAAGTCTTGACCTCAATCCTATAGAAAATGTGGGCAGAAATGAAAAAGAGTGTGGAGGCCTACAAACCTGACTCAGTTACACCAGCTCTGTCAGGAGGAATGGGCCA
Organism: Salvelinus alpinus; assembly: GCF_045679555.1. Lineage (NCBI taxonomy): Eukaryota > Metazoa > Chordata > Actinopteri > Salmoniformes > Salmonidae > Salvelinus > Salvelinus alpinus. Next base: position 30,074,957 of record NC_092088.1, read on the forward strand.
AAAGTCACCCAACTTATTGTGGAAAGCTTGTGGAAGGCTACCCAAAATGTTTGACCCAAGTAAAACAATTTAAAGGCAATGCTACCCAATACTAAATTGAGCGTACGTAAAACTTCTGACCCACTGGGAATGTGATGAAAGAAATAAAAGCTGAAATAAATCATTCTCTACTATTATTCTGACATTTCACATTCTTAAAATAAAGTGGTGATCCTAACTGACCTAAAACAGGGAATTTTTACTAGGATTAAATGTCAGGAATTGTGAAAAACTTAGTTTAAATGCATTTGGCTAAGGTGTATGTAAACTTCAGACTTCAACTGTACATGTAGTCCCTAACAGTTTGTTGGCACAGTTTGTCACTGTTATAGTGCAATTAGTCAGACTGTTCTCTCTGCTACCGCACGGCAAGCGGTACCGGAGTGCCAAGTCTCCATCCAAAAGGGTCCTTAATACCTTCTACCCCCAAGTCATGAGACTGCTCAACAATTAATCAAATGTCCACCGCCTTTGTTTTTACAGTGCTGCTTCTCGCTGTTTATTATCTATGTATAGTCACTTTACCCCTACCTCCTTGTACAAATTACCTTGGCTAACCAGTACACTGACTCGGTACCCCCTGTATATATCCTGCCTATTTTGTGTTACTTTTTATTTTATTTAGTAATTATTTGCTATACTATTTTCTTAAAACTGCATTGTTGGTTAATGGCTTGTAAAGTAAACATTTCACCTGCTGTATTTGGCGCATGTGACACATTTTATTTGATACATTTAGTGTTGTATTGTGTAGTGGCTTTGCTGGTATGCATCTAAAACAATTTTTAGAGTTTGCCCCATCAAGAGGTACATGCTACAATCGCCACTGGCTGCCACGCCCCAAACAAATATGAAACATGAAAAACTACTTCTGCCGAGGTGCACTTTGAAGATGGTAGAACAATCCACATTGTATTTTCATCTACAATCAAAATGAGTAATGAATAGACAACCCCATAGTATAATATTTATCTATTTACCTAGTCGGCTTGTTGTTGTGCGTTCTATGCAAGATAAATATTCCTCTTACGGTGCATTCATATTGTGAATGGCACAGGGAGGGAAACATGCATTCTGGACAAGCATTCAATGCTTGTCCATTCATACTGCAATCACGGGGAAAACTGCCATTTTAATGGCCTTTGTTAAAAAGATGGGGGTCCCAGCTTTCCATTGCTACTTATTTCTTGACTCCTAAATATGTGTGAACTACAACATTTTAGCTTTCAGCAGAGGCAGGGTTAAGTACTTTCACAGCTCAGCAATTTGCCATGAGTGCATAGGGCAGAGTTGGATTGAATGTAACATGGGTCAATTGTAGTGTTACTTGAGGTAACCCTAATCATATTTTTTTTTGTTAATTGAGATGAGACATGACATTTTTAGTTGTACAAGAGTAGTGGAAACCAGGGAATGTGTTGGGGGGGACAGTGGTTTCAATGAAAAGTACAAGTAGGGTGGCGTTTACCCCAATTTACCCTAACAGTCAGGCCTACATTATATTCACTGTGTTTATGCAAGTTTTTTGGGAACATAAAATGTATCAATATAATGCTACTTAGTTAAAAGAACACATGTGGGATCTAGCTAATGATTAGCTCAACAGGCTAAATGCAGATAGGCTAAAGCACGGGGAAGCCCATTTATAGCCACTATGGTGCTATCAGTTGGGCTACAGGTGATAACGTGTATATTTCTAATAACATACCCGATATGACCATGCATAGTAAAACTGGGCCACATGGACAAAAATCCATGTCGAGATAAATTGCCTGAATTGATGTGACAACGATAAGTTTAGAACATTAATGTGCACCAGTTTTCTTTGCATTATCCTTAACTTCTACTGCACTGAACAAAACAACAATTATCAAGATTTTACTGAGTTTCAGTTCATAAGGAAATCAGTCAATTGAAAAAACTTCATAGGCCTAATCTATGAATTTCACATGACTGGTAATACAGATATGCATCGGTTGGTCACAGATACCTTAAAAAAAAAAAGGTAGGGACGTGGATCAAAAAAAACAATCAGTATCTGGTGTCACCACCATTTGCCCCATGCAGCGCGACACATCTCCTTCGCATAGAGTTGATCAGGTGATTGTGGCCTACGGAATGTTTTGCCACTCCTCTTCAATGGCTGTGCGAAGTTGCTGGATATTTGCAGGAACTGGAACACTGCCGTACACATCAATCCAGAGTATCCCAAACATGCTCACTGGGTGACAGACAATGGAAGAATTGAGACATGTTCAGCTTCCAGGGGCTGTGTACAGATCCTTGCGACATGGGGCCGTGCATTATCATGCTGAAACATGAGATGATGACGGCAGATGAATTGCACGACAATGGGCCTCAGGATCTCATCACGGTATCTCTAAATTCAAATTGCCGTCGATAAAATTCAATTGTGTTCGTTGTCCATAGCTTATGCCTTCCCATACCATAACCCCACTATGGGGCACTATGTTCACAACGTTGACATCATGCAAACCGCTCACCTCCACAATGCCATACCAGGATTTATCCGTGAAGAGCATACTTCTCCAGCGTGCCAGTGGTCATCAAAGGTGAGCATTTGCCCACTGAAGTCGGTTACGACACAGAACTGCAGTCAGGTCAAGACCCTGGTGAGGACGAAGAGCACGCAGATGAGCTTCCCTGAGAGGGTTTCTGACAGTTTGTGCAGAAATTCTTCAGTTGTGCAAACCCACAGTTTCATTGGCTGTCTGGTCTCACACGATTCCACAGGTGAAAAAGCCAGATACAGTGGTCTTAGGCTGCCGTGGTTACACGTGGTCTGCGGTTGTGAGGCCGGTTGGACATACTGCCAAATTCGTTTGGAGTGGCCTATGGTAGAGAAATGAACATTAAAATGATCTGGCAACAGCTCTGGTGGATATTCCTGCAATCACCATGCCAATTGCACACTCCCTCAACACTGGAGACATCTGTGGCATTGTGTTGTGTGACAAAACTGCACATTTTAGAGTGGCCTTTTATTGTCCCCAGCACAAGAAGCACCTGTGTAATGAGCATGCTGTTTATTCAGCTTCTTGATATGCCACACTTGTCTGGTGGATGGATTATCTTGGCAAAGGAGAAATAGTAACTAACAAATGTGCACAAAATGAGAAGCTTTATGTGCATACAGAACATTTCTGGGATCTTTTATTTCAGCTCATTAAACATGGGACACTTTACAGGTTGTGTTTATATTTTTGTTTGGTGGTTGTAGCCATCAATTTTCCTGCCATAAGTGATCGGTATGGTTGGTGTCGATCATTTTCGGTTTATCGTCCCAGCTCTAATGCATAGGTGTTAAGCATGGTTCATTATATTAAAAGAATTTTTACCAAGCCTATGTTATTGGGCTCATTTCTGGAGGTGGAAATTCTATTTTAACATAATACATTATTATTTACATCCTTTAAAAAAGTCCCCAGAACCAAGCTTCTCAATCCTGAGCGTCTCAGAGGAAACACGGGTCTATCTCCAATGCATCAGTCATTAAAGACTGCGCTAAGTCACAGACAAAACCTTAAAACAATAATTGGGAAATTCCACACCAGGAAGGCCAGGAAATAGTTTTGGTATCTCAGATTGTTCTGGCAATTTTCACATATAAACTTAATAGGGAGGTAGGAAGTTTGATATGCTTTTTATATTTAACACAAACCATTTTTTGTTAGACCCTTTATAAACATATACATGCCTCCTACATTAAACGTACATGATACAGACAACATCTTGGTGTCATTACACTTCTAATAGTGTGCTCTAAATTATGTTTAGATTACGAAATACATTTTACTTTAATGTATTCAATAGTCAAAATATTAATATGAATCTCAAAAGAACCCATTTTGAGTTAAATTTGTTTAAATATATTGTTTTAAAACATACTCTACAAGTAGGCTACATAAAACTTCCAAGGTGGGTGCGCTGATACTTTTGAAGTTAAGATCAGTTTTATGAGCACCACCAACACAGTGAGTGGGAGAATGTATTCGAAGGAAACTTCCTCTGCTGGTGATTTGCTGAACGTGATTGATTAATGACCTATAATGTCAATTTCTATAAATGGGTCAAATCTTCAAAAGTAGCAGAGCACCCACTCTGGAAATTTGACGTGTTTGAAGTAGAGGTCGACCGATTGTGATTTTTCAATGCTGATACCGATTATTGGAGGACCAAAAAAATCCGATACAGATTGGAGGACCAAAAAAATCCGATACAGATTAAATCGGCCGATTTGTATAAATATATGACAATTACAACAATACTGAATGAACAATGAACACTTATTTTAACTTAATATAATACATATATAAAATCAATTTAGTCTCAAATAAATAATGAAACATGTTCAATTTGGTTTAAATAATGCAAAAACAGTGTTGGAGAAGTAAAAGTTCAATATGTGCCATGTAAAAAAGCTAACGTTTAAGTTCCTTGCTCAGAACATGAGAAAGCTGGTGGTTCCTTTTAACATGAGTCTTCTATATTCACAGTTAAGAAGTTTTAGGTTGTAGTTCTTATAGGACCATTTCTCTCTATACGATTCGTATTTCATATACCTTTGACTATTGGATGTTCTTATAGGCACTATAGTATTGCCAGCCTAATCTCGGGAGTTGATAGGCTTGAAGTCATAAACAGTGCTGTGCCTCAAGCGTTGCTAAGAGCTACTGTTTGAATGAATGCTTATGAGCCTGCTGCTGCCTACCACCGCTCAGTCAGACTGCTCTAACAAATCATATACTTAATTATAATATAATAAACGCAGAAATACGAGCCTTAGGTCATTAATATCGTCAAACCCGTAAACTATCATTTCGAAAACGTTTATTCTTTCAGTGAAATACGGAACCGTTCCGTATTTTATTGTAAGGGTGGCAACCCTAAGTCTAAATATTACTGTTACATTGCACAACCTTCAATGTTGTCATAATTATGTAAAATTCTGGCAAATTAATTACGGTTTTTGTTAGGAAGAAATGGTCTTCACACAGTTCGCAACGAGCCAGGCGGTCCAAACTGCTGCATATACACTGACTCTGCTTGCACTGAACGCAAAAGTGACACAATTTCCCTAGTTAATATTGCCTGCTAACATGATTTTTTTTAAACTAAATATATAATAAAAAATAGGCATTGATGTTTATGATTAGGTACATTATTGCAACGATTGTGCTTTTTTCGCGAATAGGCTTTTGTTAAATCACCACCGGTTTGGCGAAGTAGGCTGTGATTCGATGATAAATTAACAGGCACCGCATTGATTATATGCATCGCAGAACAAGCTAGTTAACCTAGTAATATCGTCAACCATGTGTAGTTCACTAGTGATTATGTGAAGGTTGATTGTTTTTATAAGGTAAGTTTAATGCTAGCGAGCAACTTACCTTGGCTCCTTGCAGCCACAAGGTCCTTTTGATGCTGCACACGCGTAACAGGTGGTCAGCCTGCCACGCAGTCTCCTCGTGGATTGCAATGTAATCGGCCATAATCGGCGTACAAAAAGGCCGATTACTGAGTGTTATGAAATCTTGAAAAATCGGCCCTAATTAATCTGTCGACCTCTAGTTTGAAGAGTATATTACTCCAAACAATATCTCTAAATATAAGCTAAATCAAAAAGTATACTTTTGAGATATTCATTACGTTGAATAAATGAATGTGAACATTTTTATTTCAGAATCTAGACATTCTCCCTATTTTAGAGCACACTATAAGGACTATAATGACACCAAAATGTTGTTTGTATCATGTGCTGTTATCAGATCATAGGGTCTTACAAGAGGCATGCACAGGCTTGATAGGGGCAAAAATTGTCACTTTCCACGTGTGGAATTGCTCAATTGGTACAGGCACTAGAAATCGATAGAGGTCCAATGTGGACTGTGCTATGGGAGCGATTTTATATTCTGCCCTTGCTCGTAGGACTCCTCCTTTCCTAAAAATTCAATCTCAGAAAACATTTGATCTGTTGATTTTTTTAAACTACGATCATCTGGACTCTCTTTCATCCCTGACTTTGCGCAATTGTACTTCCTCACACAAATCCCATCACCTTAACCAAGCAAAGGAGGTTATGAGGTGGTGGAAGGGAGATTAATGCATACAGTACATTCGGAAGGTATTCAGACCCCTTGACTTTTCCCACATTTTGTTACGTTACAGCCTTATTCTAAAATGTATTATATAGTCCCCCCCCCCCCCCCCCTCTTCAGTCTACACACATTACCTCATAATGACAAAGCAAAAACAGGTTTAGAAATTTTAGCAAAATCTGTAAATATACATTTACATAAGTATTCAGACCCTTTACGCAGTACTTTGTTGAAGCGCCTTTGGCAGCGATTACAGCCTCGTGACTTCCTGGGTATGACGATACAATTTTGCCACATCTGCATTTGGGGAGTTTCTCCCATTCTTCTTTGCAGATCCTCTCAAGCTCTGCCAGGTTGGATGGAGAGTGTCGCTGCACAGCTATTTTCAGGTCTCTCCAGAGATGTTTGATCGGGTTCAAGTCCGGGCTCTGGCTGGGCCACACAAGGACATTCAGAGACTGCTGCGTCTACCTAGTCTCCCAGTCCCTGAAAAACATCCCACAGCATGATGCTGCTGCCACTACGCTTCACTGTAGGGATGGTGCCAGGTTTCCTCCAGACGTGACGCTTGGCATTCAAGCCAAAGAGTTCACTCTTGGTTTCATCAGACCAGAGAATCTTGTTTATCATGGTCTGAGAGTCCTTTAAGTGCCTTTTGTCAAATTCCAAGCGGGCTGTCATGTGCCTTTTACTGAGGGGCTTTTGTCTGACCACTCTACCATAAAGGCTGGATTGGTGGAGTGCTGCTGAGATGGTGGATCTCACCATCTCCACAGAGGAACTCTAACTCTGTCAGAGTGACCATCGGGTTCTTGAACACCTCCCTGACCAAGGCACTTCTCCCCCTATTGCGCAGTTTGGCCGAGTGGCCAGCTCTAAGAAGAGTCTTGGTGGTTCCAAACGTCTTCCATTGAAGAATGATGGAGGCCACTGTGTTCTTGGGGACCTTCAATGCTACAGAAATGGATCTGTGCCTCGACATGATCCTGTCTCGGAGCTCTACAGACAATTCCTTGGAGCTCATGGCTTGGTTTTTGCTCTAACATGCACGGCCAACTGTGGGACCTTATATAGACAGGTGTGTGCCTTTCCAAATCATGTCCAATCAATTGAATTAACTACAGGTGGACTCCAATCAAGTTGTAGAAACAGCCCAAGGATGATCAATGGAAACAGGATGCACCTGAGCTCAATTTTGAGTCTCATAGCAAAGAGTCTGAATACTTATGTAAATAAGGTATGTTTTATTTTATACATTTGCAAAAATGTCTACAAATCTGTTTTCACTTTGTCATTATGGGGTATTGTTTATAGATTGATGAGAAAAAAATATTTAATCCATTTTAGAATAAGGCTGTAACGTAACAAAATGTAGAAAAAGTCAAGGGGTCTGAATACTTTCCGAATGCACTGTATCTAATGTCACCTTCTATTTGATGCTATTACTAACAGTGCAGCAGCACCTAGAGGTTACACAGGTAAATCCATTTGAATTCAATCACTTTTTGACAGCATCCCTTTGGATTTAAACAAAACTTTCCATACATGTTTTCCCATGGAGGAAGTAGTCAGAAAGTGATGTTTTGGACCCAAATACCAAAACAATCAGGAGATATAGGTTTCTTAGAAAAAAATGGACAATTTACATTAAAGCCTATAAAAAAAAGTATCTAAAAACGTGTAAACACCAATTTTTTCATGAGGTCTTTGTGTTGTGCCCACCATCGGTTTAAACACAGCATGCTTTTGAATACAGGGTGGGTGTCATTTCAATCATATGTCCATTCTATGAATTCTATTTCTATCCATTCAGACCACTACAATTTAGCTGGAACACCATTGAAATTTAAATTGATGAAATTGTACTTCTAATTACTACCACAAAGATGGCTGCTGGACCATACACCGTTGAATGTCAATTTTATTATCTATATTTTTCAATGTTTGCAATAGTTTTCCTATGGAAGACAGAGTATAATTTAATACAGATATTCCCAATCAAGCCAACATTATCTGATGTGTGGACCTCCAACCATCTTGTGGTACCATTTGAAAGTTGACGTTTAAATTGTATTCCCATTTTAGTAAATATATCAGCCAAAACATGACACCCTCCCTGTATTGAAGAGCATGTATCTCAACCGATGGCAGGCACAACCCAAAACCCTCAGACGATGTAAAATAGGGTCCAAGCTACAACATATGCGAATAAGAATACGTTTTTTTTCTTGTGTAATATAATTTAAGTTTAAGATAATGTTTAAGTTACTATGAAATAGTTTGACAATCTTTTAAAAGGATACCAATCACAATCATCTAAAACATGGCTGTCTCATGGTATGGTGGGGTATGCACAATACACTGAGTGTACAGAACATTAGGAACACCTTCCTAATATTGCATTGCACCCCCTTTTGCCTTTCAGAACAGCCTCAATTCAATGGGGCATGGACTCTACAAGGTGTCAAGTGTTCCACAGGGATGCTGGCCCATGCTGACTCCAAATGTTTCCCACAGTTGTTTCAAGTTGGCTGGATGTTCTTTGGGTGGTGGGCCATTCTTGATACACACAAGAAACTGTTGAGCGTGGAAAAACCCAGCGGCGTTGCATGTTCCAGTGCACCTGGCACCATACCCCGTTCAAAGGCATGTACATCTTTTGTCTTGCCCATTCACCCTCTGAATGGCACACATACACAATCAAGGCTTGAAAATCCTTCTTTAACCCATCTCCTCCCCTTCATCTACACTGATTGCTTTCACCTGGTCAACCTGTCATGGAAAGAGCAGGTGTCACAAATGTTTTTTATACTCACTGTGGCCGCCATCATTATCTCTTTATCTAAATGTTTTGACATTTGGAGCTGCCAGCCTAATTTGTCCCTTCATTTGGGGACTGTGGGCAGTTTTTAGGTCATATTAAGCTGTATAAACTGTCCGGTCTAGGAAGTTAGAGAAGAAAATGTGTTATTGGGGAATATGGGTCCAAAAGATCAGTTAATTTCTAAATGTCATTATCAAGATGGAATGTTTCATGTCAATCTACTGCACTAACTAAGCCGCTACTATTGTTATTGTGAGGTGCAATGCAGTAGCTAACTGCACAATGGATGCAGGCTGGTACTACCTAACGTTAGCTACATTTCCTGAATACATTTCCTTCTCAGCTATACTGTCTGTATTGTGTTAAAATCACCATCTTCAACTTGCCAATTTCAAACAGGTAGAATGGCATGTGCATTAGCCAACATGAAATGATAACTGTAGGAAAAGTTTATGGCAGATGTTCGTCCACAACACAAGTCGGGGGGCTGTCTGGCTAATCAATCAATCCAAAGTACGGTTAGCACTTAGCTAGCTACCTATTAGGTACATGGCCATCTAACGAACGACCTAACGTTAGGCTCATAGCTAGCTAACAATACTTGAACGCCAAACCAAAGCTTTGGATGGATGGGTGGGTGGCTAGCTAGCTAGCTAGCTAACGTTACGGATGACTAACAGTTGGCTAACACCAAAACTTGAAGAGCAAGTTAGCTAACGTTAGCTAATTGAGCTAGCCATTTGTCGATACGTCAACTGTTACAAATAAATAAAGTACCTTGCTGACGAACTACAACATGGCGAAATTAGTTTTCATGCATTTAAAACTCTCATGCGATGTTAAGGGCATGCATGTATAACTTGGCTAACAAATAGCTGCGGTACATTGAATTAGCCCATTTTAAACCCCTACAGTTTGCTAGCCAGTAAGTTGGTGCTAGCTAACTAGCAGCGGTAGCTAACGTTAACTTCAAATTCCCATACTAACGTAGCTACTGATTGCAACTCATTGTTTATTTTGAGAAATGGCAACATTGTTTTCAATTTCATAACGACAAAGATATTAATTCATATTTCCATTAAATCTTTGTAACAATCTGTCTTGTTAGCTACATTTTCGGTAAACTCACCTTTTAACTGGCTGTATTTGCGCAGATCTTATGTTATTAACGTTAGCTGCTGCAACATCGACAAGATTCCATCATTGGATTTCAGCCAAAGCTATTTGCATACACAGCGCTATCTACTGTTTTGGAGTGGAAGTCCGAGGACTTTGCAACCAGGCCCTAATGTCCATGTTTAGGACCAAAAAAATAGTACACGTTTACAGTGTTGATTGATTGAAACACCAAGTTGCACTTTGAATTTTCTGAAAATGAATCAACCTTTCAGGTTTTGGTATACACTGACATTTGGGGGTCAGTGTTTTAATTTAATTGGACCAATTTATATTAATTCAATCTGCAGAATTGGTGGGCTATTCCCTCACTTTAATTACAATGTCCCAAGATTAAAGCACTAAGAGAGGCTGATATGGGTGTATTTAATTTGCACGGATTAAAATTAATAGCAGCATCTCCCCTCTGCGGACACTCAATTACTCAAATGTTAATGTTCAAGGTTAGCAGCCAACTAAGCCTCAGGAGACTGAAAAGATTTGGCACGGGCCATATGATCCTCAAAAAGTTATACAGCTGCACCATCAAGAGCATCTTGACTGGCCGCATCACTGCTTGGTGCAGACGGTCCAGTACATCACTGTGGCCAAGCTCCCTTCCATCCAGCACCTCTATATTAGGCGGTGTCAAAGGAAGGACCAAAAAAATGCCAATGACTTCAGGCACCCAAGCTGTAGACTGTTCACTCTGCTACCGTCCAGCAAGCGGTACCAGAGCATCGGCTCTCGGACCAACAGGCTCCCGAGACAGATTCTAGTTCCAAGCCATAAGACTGCTAAATAGTTAATTTAATATGAACACATACACAAATACTTTCATAATCATCATATGCTGCTGCTATTCTGTTCTTTATTTTACTCGTAATATTATCTATCCTGATGTCTAGTCACTTTACTCTGCAAATAAAATTGTATTTGATTTAAGCTGCATCTATGCTGATGGACTCCTGAGTGTCCACAACAAAACCTAATACACACAATCTAGTAAACGAATGGGATGAGAATATATACACTACCGTTCAAAAGTTTAGGGTCACTTAGAAATTTCCTTGTTTTTCAAAGAAAAGCAAACTTTTTGCCCATTAAAATAACATAAAATTGATCAGAAATACAGTGTAGACATTGTTAATGTTGTAAATGACTATTGTAGCTGGAAAAGGCTGATATATAATGGAATATCTAATACCAAAATGATTCATGGTATGACCATCTTAAAACAATTCCATATGTTAGTTTAGTAGAACACCCCCAAGGCTTAGACTTTTAGGGGGTTTTAACCCGGCCATTACGTCGTCCTTGATCAAATACAGTCCCCTGCTGTTTAAGTTTATGGTACAGTATAGATCATCATATTGCCTTATCACATCAAATCAAATTTTATTTGTCACATGCATGGAATACAACAGGTGTAGACCTTACCGTGAAATGCGTGAAATGCTTACTTACAAGCCCTTCACCAACAACGCAGTTAAAATAAAGTTACTAAATAAACTAATGTAAAAAAATTAAAATAAATTGCAACAATAAAATAAAATAAAATTGTCATTACACAGGTGCACCTTCTGCTAGGGATAATAAAAGGCCACTAAAATGTGCGGTTTTGTCACAACACAATGGCACAGATGTCTCAAGTTTGAGGGAGCGTGCAGTTGGCATACTGACTGCAGGAATGTCCACCAGAACTGTTGCCAGAAAATTAAAATGTTTATTTCTCTACCATAAACCGCCTCCAACGTCGTTTTAGAGAATTTGGCAATACATTCAACCGGCCTCACAACCGCAGACCACATGTATCCACACCAGCCCAGGACCTCCACATCCGGCTTCTTATCCTGCGGCATTGTCTAAGACCAGCCATCTGGACAGTTGATGAAACTGAGGAGTATTTCTGTCTGTAATAAATACCTTTTGTGAGGAAAACCTCATTCTGATTGGATTGGGCCTGGCTCCCCAGTGGGTAGGCCTGTCTCCCAAGTGGGTAGGCCTGTCTCCCAAGTGGGTAGGCCTATGCCCTCCCAGGCCCAAACATGGCTGCGCGTCTGTCCAGTTATGTGAGATCCATAGATTAAGGCCTAATTTATTTATTTAAATTGACTGATTTTCTTATATGAACTGTAACTCAGTAAAATTGTTGAAATTGTTGCATGTTACGTTTATATTTTTGTTCAGTATAGTTGGCGTCGGTAAAGTTCTCTGTCATCTTTTGTGGAGCAAAATACTTTTAGGGACTGGGGAGAAAATACAAAAAAGCAAAAACAAACGGGAAAGAGTTTCTGTGCAAAATGTCCAAATGACATCAGTTTGACCTTGAACATGTTTAGGATTTAAGTTCGGCTTCGATACATATTTTATGTGGTTGAAATACTATCAGCTTTTATTATGCTCTTATGATGAAGACGGCACCTCTACAGATTGTATCTAACTGAGCATTGCATTCTCTCAAGATGCAGAAAGAAAGAAATCCTATTTCTACACTCCTGTTCCCAAGTTCCCATTTGGTGTATAATTTTACTGCAAGAAATGTTTTATTCTGCATGAGTTATTATTTAGGCCCTATTTGCAGAGGACTAGTATTAATAGAGAACTGTAACGGCAGATTTCCTCCTCTTCGTCTGAAGAGGAGGTGTAGCAGGGATCGGACCAAGACGCAGCGTAGTAAGTGTCCATGGTTTTAATATAATAAACTGAACAAGACACAATACAAAATAACAAAAGTAAATCTAACCAAAACAGTCCCGTGTGGCACAAACACTGACACAGGAAAAAAATCACCAACAAACCAACAGTGAAAAACAGGCTACCTAAACAGGCTACCTAAATATGGTTCCCAATCAGAGACAACGCAAAACACCTGCCTCTGATTGAGAACCATATCAGGCCAATAAGACAAACCTAAACATAGAAACACAGAACATAGAATATACCCACCCAGCTCACGTACTGACCAACTAAATAAAGACTAAACAAAGGAAATAAGGTCAGGAACGTGACAGTACCCCCCCCCCCCCCCCCCCAAGGTGCGGACTCCGGCCGCAAAACCTGAACCTATAGGGGAGGGTCTGGGTGGGCATCTGTCCACGGTGGCGGCTCTGGACGTGGCCCCCACTCCACCATAGTCAATACCCGCCTCCGTGGCTTCCTCGGAACGCAGACCCTCCAAAATAACCCCACTGGACTGATGTGCGCCTCTGGACTGAGGGGGAGCTCCGGACTGAGGGGCAGCTCCGGACTGAGGGGCAGCTCCGGACTGAGGGGCAGCTCCGGACTGAGGGGCAACTCATGACTGGCGGGCGGCTCTGGCAGCTCCTGACTGGCGGGCGGCTCTGGCAGCTCCTGACTGGCGGGCGGCTCTGGCAGCTCCTGACTGGCGGGCGGCTATGGCGGCTCCTGACTGGCGGGCGGCTATGGCTGCTCCTGACTGGCGGGCGGCTCTGGCAGCTCCTGACTGGCTGGCGGCTCTGGCGGCTCCTGACTGGCGGGCGGCTCTAGCGGCTCCTGACTGGCGGGCGGCTCTAGTGGCTCAGGACAGACGGGCGGCTTTGATGGCTCAGGACAGACGGGCGGCGCAGACGGCGCTGGACAGACGGACAGCTCAGACGGCGCTGGGCAGACGGGCAGCGCAGGCGACGCTGGGCAGACGGGCAGCGCAGGCGGCGCTGGGCAGACGGCAGACTCTGGCCTGCTGAGGCGCACAGTAGGCCTGGTGCGTGGTGCCGGAACTGGTGGTACCGGGCTAAGGACACGCACCTCAAGACTAGTGCGGGGAGCAGCAACAGGGCGTACAGGGCTCTGGAGACGCACAGGAGGCTTGGTGCGTGGTGCCGGAACTGGTGGTACCGGGCTGGAGACACGCACCACAGGGCGAGTGCGTGGAGGAGGAACAGGGCTCTGGAGGCGCACAGGAAGCCTGGTGCGTGGTGTTGGCACTGGTGGTACTGGGCTGGGGCGAGGAGGTGGCACCGGATAGACCGGACCGTGAAGGCGTATTGGAGCTCTTGAGCACCGAGCCTGCCCAACCTTACCTGGTTGAATACTCCCCTTAGCCCGGCCAGTGCGGCGAGGTGGAATAGCCCGCACTGGGCTGTGCTGGCGAACCGGGGACACCATGTGTAAGGCTGGTGCCATGTACACCGGCCCGAGGAGACGCACTGGAGACCAAATGCGTTGAGCCGGCTTCATGGCACCTGGCTCGATGCCCACTCTAGCCCGGCCGATACGAGGAGCTGGGATGTACCGCACCGGGCTATGCACACGTACAGGAGACACCGTGCGCTCTTCCGCATAACACGGTGTCTGCCCGTACTCTCGCTCTCCACGGTAAGCACGGGGAGTTGGCGCAGGTCTCCTACCTGACTTCGCCACACTCCCCGAGAGCCCCCCCCCAAGACATTTTTGGGGCTGCCTCTCTGGCTTCCAGCCGCGCTTCCGTGCTGCCTCCTCATACCACCGCCTCTCGGCTTTAGCTGCCTCCAGCTCTTCACGAGGGCGGCGATATTCTCCAGCTTGAACCCAGGGTCCTTTACCGTCCAGAATTTCTTCCCATGTCCAGGAGTCCTGTGTATTTTGCCGCTGCTGCTGCTGTCCTTTACCACGCTGCTTGGTCCTTGGTTGGTGGGTGATTCTGTAACGGCAGATTTCCTCCACTTCGTCTGAAGAGGAGGTGTAGCAGGGATCGGACCAAAGCGCAGCGCGGTTAGTGTTCAACATGTTTTAATAAAGACGGTAAACGTGAACACTACAAAATTACAAAACAACAAATGTGAAAAACCGAAACAGTCCTATCTGGTGCATAGAACACAAAGACAGAAGACAACCACCCACAAAAAAACAACACCAAACAGGCTACCTGTCTCCCAATCAGAGACAACGCAAAACACCTGTCTCTGATTGAGAACCATATCAGGCCAAACAAGAAACCCCACATAGAAACAGACAACATAGAATGCCCACTCAGCTCACGTCCTGACCAACACTAAAACAACGAAAACACAAAAGAACTATGGTCAGAATGTGACAAGAACGTTGGTTATGTATTTATTACCGCAGAAAGTCCATGTTCCAGAGGACGATTAGGACGGGATAAGATTTTTGTAATTCTTCCTTCTTATAGCAGCATACCACCCTGCATACCACTGTTGGCTTGCTTCTGAAGCTAAGCAGGGTCGGTCCTGGTCAGTCCCTGGATGGGAGACCAGATGCTGCTGGAAGTGGTGTTGGAGGGCCAGTAGGAGGCACTCTTTCCTCTGGTCTAAAAAATATCCCTGGCGGGTGATTGGGGACACTGCCCTGTGTAGGGTGCCGTCTTTCGGATGGGACGTTAAACGGGTGTCCTGACTCTCTGAGGTCATTAAAGATCCCATGGCACTTATCGTAAGAGTAGGGGTGTTAACCCCGGTGTCCTGGCTAAATTCCCAATCTGGCCCTCAAACCATCTTGGTCACCTAATAATCCCCAGTTTATAATTGGCTCATTCATCCCCCTCCTCTCCCCTGTAACTATTCCCCAGGTCGTTGCTGCAAATGAGAACGTGTTCTCAGTCAACTTACCTGGTAAAATAACGGTAAAATAAAAAAATATACACACACTACCAGTCAAACATTTGGACACACCTACTCATTCAAAGGTTGTTTTTTGTTGTTGTTTTTTTGCTATTTTCTACATTGTAGAATAATAGTGAATACATCAAAACTATCAAATAACACATATGGAATCATGTAGTAAACAAAAAAAGTGTTAACCTCTCTTGGGTACGTGAGACGTTAGCGTCCCACCGTGCCAAATTCAAATACAGAAATACTCATTATAAAAATTCAGAAAACAAAACATATTTTACATAGGTTTAAAGATG
The DNA here is from genome assembly GCF_045679555.1 of Salvelinus alpinus. Classification (NCBI taxonomy): domain Eukaryota; kingdom Metazoa; phylum Chordata; class Actinopteri; order Salmoniformes; family Salmonidae; genus Salvelinus; species Salvelinus alpinus. Next base: position 30,090,963 of record NC_092088.1, read on the forward strand.
AACTTCTTGTGAATCCAACCACGGTGTCAGATTTAAAAAATGCATTACGGCGAAAGCATACCTTACGATTATTTGAGAACATAGCCCACTAGACAAATCATTACAAACAGTAACCAGCCAAGTAGAACAGTTACACAAGTCAGAAATAGAGATAAAATTAATCCCTTAGCTTTGATGATCTTCATATGGTTGCACTCAGCAGACATTCATTTACTCAATAAATGTTCCTTTTGTTCGAAAAAGTCTCTTTATATCCAAAAACCTCAGTTTTGTTCGCCCGTTTTCTTCAATAATCCACAGGCTCAAACGCAGTCCAAACAGGAAGACAAAAAAATCCAAATTGTATCTGTAAAGTTCATAGAAACATGTCAAACGATGTTTATATTCAATCCTCAGGTTGTTTTTAGCCTAAATAATCGATAATATTTCAACCAGACAATAACGTCGTCAATTTAAAAGGTAAACAAGAAAGGCACTCTCTCGGTCTCGCGCATGAAAAAGCTCTGTGACAATTTAGGGTCCACTCATTCAGACTGCTCTTACTTCCTCATTTTTCAGAATACAAGCCTGAAACAATTTCTAAAGACTGTTGACATCTAGTGGAAGGCATAGGAACTGCAGTTTGAGTCCTAAGTCAATGGATACTGTAATGGCATTGAATAGAAAACTACAAAACCACAAAAAAAACTACTTCCTGAATGGATTCTTCTCAGGTTTTCGCCTGCCAAATCAGTTCTGTTATACTCACAGACACTATTTCAACAGTTTTGGAAACTTTAGAGTGTTTTCTATCCAAATATACCAGTTATATGCATATCATATATTCTGGGCCCGAGAAGCAGGCAGTTTAATTTGGGCATGCATTTCATCCAAAATTCCGAATGCTGCCCCCTACCCTAGTGAAGTTAAACAAATCAAAATGTATTTTATATTTGAGATTCTTCAAAGTAGCCACCCTTCGCCTTGATGACGGCTTTGCACACTCTTGGCATTCTCTCAACCAGCATCATAAGTTAGTCACCTGGGACGCATTTCAATTATTAACAGGTGTGCCTTGTTGAAAGTTAATTTGTGGAATTTCTTTCCTTATTAATGCGTTTGAGCCAATCAGTTGTGTTCTGACAAGGTAGGGCTGGTATACAGAAGATAGCCCTATTAGGTAAAAGACCAAGTCCATATTATGGCAAGAACAGCTCAGATAAGCAAAGAGAAATGACAGTCCATAATTACTTTAAGACATGAAGGTCAGTCAGTCCGGAACATTTTTAAAACTTTATTTTTGCATTAATACGTGTCACATATCAGTTTGCAAACAATGTAAAAAAAATAAATAATAATTGAGTTAATAAAACTGCATACAAACATGAACTGTGTTCGAATACCCATAGTAACATACTGTTTATTACATACTTAATGAGTATATACTACATACTATTAGTTCATTTTAGTATACTGTAAAGGAAACAGTATCCTTTCAGTTGAGCATATTAGCGCTTCGTCTGTCTACCGGGAGTTGATGCTGTTGCTATGCAACCTCTTACTAGCTTGTTAGCGTAACAAATTACTAGCTAGACATCTTACAATTCCGGATGGGTTTGTAAATTTAAATCTGGATAACCAGAGTGCATTCTGGGCATTTGTAAATTCAGAGCATTGTCAGATTGCGTTGTCAGATTGTACATTGTACATTTATAAATTCAGAACATTTCGCTCTCGGAGTGTTTAGAGCGCACACTGGATTTCGCTCTCGGAGTGTTTAGAGCGCACACTGGATGCTCTGGCGGAGGTAAAGGGTTGATCTGAGAGTTCTGACCTCGCAACGGCAGTTAAGCACCCAAGCTAACTGCCTATAGTTGGCTAGCTTGCTAGCTACTTCCAGACACAAATGAGAGAACACCACACTGACCATTTTACTAGCCCTAGCAGAGCTGGTTAGGCTGTTTTCATGTTATCCAGAGCACAAACATTTCGCTACACTCACAATAACATCTGCTAACCATGTGTATGTGACCAATAAAATTTGATTTGGTGACTGTAACTGTGCTGCTGGTG